>NC_143583.1:30454130-30604853 GCF_048544385.1 Mastigoproctus giganteus | reverse complement strand
GTTTCTTATTCTAAGGCAAAGAACTGAAATGCAATTTATGTTTTTAAATACTGTATTATTAATACAGTGTATTAAAATATTAAATATAAAAAAAAATTCTTACAGAGGAGCACTTAAGCATTTCTTAAGTTTTAAAACAGTTTTAACAAACCAGCTGCAAGATACATGCATGAAGAATCTTGCTTCTTGTCTTTGGTGCACTGCCTACTCGGGCCACGGCGTGCTGGTTCTTTGGTACTCTAGTTCGTGTGGTTTTGTTGTGTTTTATGTTTTTACTAGTATGTGTGCACGCACACATGCATTGCACATAGCATGCGTGTGCTTACAGGCTAGTTTATATGTCATACAGACTCGGTTCTCCTTCTACCTTGCTAGCTGTGACTGGAAGTGGGTATATATAACAGTACTACCAAAGTAAGAATATATCAAGGAGCTAGGTATACCTTGTTGGAGGGGGGCGGGATGGTTCATTTGAACCATAAAATAAATTACAGCAAATTAATTAATGCTATTAATAGGGTTACAGGAAAGGCAAGGTGCTATTCTGCTTCTATGTAGCTAACCATCCCATATCAAGTAAAAATAAAAGTAAGATTAAGAACAGAAAAGGGAAGGACCAAAGCAATACTCACCTTCAGTGAGGTGAGCATGTGGCTCCTCAACCAAAGAGACACGTGCCCACACTTTCAAAGAATAAGCACTACTGAAATACTATCAAAAGAAACTATAAATAATAGTATGTAATAATAGTATTTAATACTATAAAAATACTATAAAATAACACAAAAATACCATAAAAAGAAACAGAACCCACAAGCACTATCTATTCAAGGGACATTTGTGAACTCCGAGAAGGGGGTTGTATTTCAATCACTGATTGCCATACCAATCAAATATCAGTGGATGTCCCAATATGCCCCAGATATTATGAGAAATAATGATTCATTATTTCTCTTAATATGTGGGGCATATCGGGACTCCCACTGATATTTGGCTGGGATAGTGATCAGTGATCAAAATATAACCCCCACTTTTTTCGGAAGTCATAAAAGCTACGGTCCCTTGATGAAAAGATAATGTTTATGGGGCTTTTGTTTCTTTCTTTGTGGTGTTTTTGTGTTTTTATTTTAATAGTACTTGTTCTTTGTGAGTTAGTTAGTTAGTTAGTTATTTGGTTTTTAGGAGCATTAGCAACTAAGGCCATATTGCTCCGGGATATGTGGTGGTCATTCCCTGACCTTTCCACATCCTCGTATTTGGTGGTGACGGGCTCGAACCCCGGTCTAATCAAGAAGCATGTGCTATGCACTGCTGCTCCTTCCCACCTGGCTACGGAGGCGCCTTCTTTGTGAGTGTGGGCATGTGTCTCTTTGGGAGCAGAATAGCACCTTGCCTTACCTATAACCCCATTAACTTAAAAATATACACAGTTTCAATAATATCTGCTTCTGCCTAGTCTTCTAAGTCCAGTCCCACCTAAGTTTCAACTAATGGATTCTTTGACCACCATTCACTCCGTTTATCATTATCATGCACTCAATCATTCCTTCTGCTTAAAAGGCAATAAGGTCAAGCATGTTCCTGCTCTGATATTTCTTGTCATAAACTTTATAATCAGAAATCTCCTCTTATTGATCTCTGCTAGCACAAAATCTCTTGGTTTCACATCTCGCAGGTGAAAAATCCATTTGTTGCAGGTGAAAAATCTGTTACTAGAGCAGTATTAGCTTGAAAACACAAAATAAATGAAAACAATTAAAATATCAATTGAATGCAATTAAAAAACAAACAAAAAAATTAAGACATTTAATGCAAATTTTGAAAAACGATTTTCCATCCTGAAGCTGACGGAACTTTCTGACCATATGTTGTGATCACAGGAATTTCGATTCCTGTGATCAAAGCAGCAGCAAAGGATACAAAAGTTTATATATATATGAGATAGAAGTAATAAATCTAGAATATTGAAAAGATAGAAGTATTGAAAAGTGCAAAGATGGAAGTGTAAATTACACAAAATGCCAACTTCCATTCATGTGATCATAAGGTTGAAAAGCTCTGTCGGCTTCAGGAAGGAAAATAGTTTATCAAAAATTGCTTTAACTTCTTTTAATTTGTTTTTTAATTGTATTCAATTAAAATTTTTTTAATTTTTAATTTTTTTATTTATTTTTTACTGTAAATCATTTTGCATTAATGTTATATTCGTTTTAATTTCTGGAGAGTAGCATACAGAAGTGTTCTACGAATCATATTGAGGTAAATTTCTCTTATTCTTCTATGAATATTGAAATCAATGTAGAACGTATTGAGCATCATATCTCTGGTTTATACTAACAAAATGTTTGTTGTTTGTTATATGGTTTTTAGGAGCATTAGCAACTAAGGCCATATTGCTCCAGGGATATGCGGTGGTCATTCCCTGATCTTTCCACATCCTCCATATTTGGTGGTCACGGGCTTGCACCTCGGTCTAATCAAGAAGCGTGTGCTATGCACTGCTGCTCCTGCCCACCTGGCTACGGAGGCACCACTCACAAAATAGAGAAAAAATAAATAAATAAATATAAATATATATATATATATATATATATATATTGTGCATAAATTTTATTTGATTTGTGGTTTTTATTTATGGCAGAAGGCATTTCAGTCATTAAGGCCTGACTATCTGCCTAGCAACTGGTATGCTAGCAGGGGTCAGTTGGCCTAATGTTACATGTTGAATTTAAATTTAAATTGCTAAAAGAATTATTACAAGACAATAACAGGTTAGTAGAAATAGTAATAATAAGCTAAAGTTAGGAGAAATTAAGGTAATTTAAGGAAAAATTAGGGAACAAAATTACATTCTTTCACATGGTAATATTTCCGCTACTTCCTCAGGGGCTTTGGGCGGACAGATAGCCAATATTAAATGAATGTCTCGTGCATATTAGTATTAGCATAGGCACACGATGAAAGAAAGCAAGCTTATATAGCATCAGCCAAAAAAAAATAAAATAAAATAAACCTTTTCATTTTACCCACTCACTCCAATTGTTTGTCTAGTTCTGCCTTGAATCTATTTAAGCTATCAACTTCTACAATGACAGGTGGAAGTTTGTTCCAGCAATCAACCACCCGCTAGCTAAAGAAAAATTTCCGCACATCTATCCTGCAGCTGTCTTTCCTCAATTTGAATTTATGTCCTCTCAGGCAATTATTCTGAGCAAGAGGTTTGTTTGTTGTTTGGTTTTTAGAAGCATTAGCAACTAAGGCCATATTGTCCGTGATATGCGGTGGTCATTCCTTGACCTTTCCGCATCCTCCGTATTTGGTGGTGATGGGCTCGAATCCCAGTCTAATCAAGAAGCGTGTACTACGCACTGCTGCTCCTTCCCACCTGGCTACGGAGGCGCCCTCTGAGCAAGAGGAAGAATCCCATTAGCACTGAGTATGCTCAAACCATTCAAGGCTTTATACACCTCAATCAGATCATCTCGCAGGTACCTAGTCTCTAGACACTGTAATTTGCCTTTCTTAAGCCTTTCTTCATAAAACTTAAGCCTTATGGTGCAAGAAAGCCTGAGGCTTATACTGCACCAGGCAAAAAAAAAAAAAAAAAATCTGAATTACCCTGAGTGAGTGAGAGAGAGAGAGAGAGAAGTCGAAGGGAATCACCAAGAAAGAGAAGAATGATGAAATCCAGCTCAAGGCCCTGGGTGTGCCAAGCCCAAACTCCCCAGATGTGAGCCCCTTTCTTCGTAAGAGCAACACTGTTCCATTCACTAATCTTGTTGTCCTTCTCTGTACATAATATACGTAATAAGGATAAAAATGGGGTGAAAAGTTAAGTGATAATAGAGAGATAAAAATAAAAATAATATGACAGTTGCAATTGAGCACACAAAGCAGCAGCAAAGGATACAAAAGTTTATATATAAAGTGCAAAGATGGAGGCATAAATTATACAAAATACCAAAACAAATAGAAGGCGAGCAGAAATTGGAGATACTGAAGGTGTGAGAAAGAGAAAGAATGTGAATATCTTATCTGATATAATGAATTAAACAAAACTGAATTGGAAAGCCAATTAGAGATACAGGAACTGTAAAGCAAAAATGATTAGGTTAATATAGGAAATAATAGCAAGCATCAGATAAGGGTGGGATACTTTGGTTAAAAGTCCAAGAAAGGTGGAGAAAAATTACAAAGTTAAAATCTGATGCTAGCTAAAAATAAATAGATACATAATCAGGTACACCTGATTACACAGGTAAATGCTGACATATAATCAGGTACACCTGTGTACACCTGATTATGTATCAATATTTATTTTTAGCTAGCATCAGATTTTAACTTTGTAATTTTTCTCCACCTTTCTTGGACTTTTAACCAAAGTATCCCACCCTTATCTGATGCTTGCTATTATTTCATATATTAACCTAATCATTTTTGCTTTACAGTTCCCGTATCTCTAATTGGCTTTCCAATTCAACCTATAATTTTGTTTGACACAATATAATAGCATAGCTTAATTTAATTTATTATAATTTTGTTTAATTCATTATATCATATAAGATACCCACATTCTTTCTCTCTTTCTCACATTCAATATCTCCAATTCCTGCTATCCTTCTCCTATTAGTTTTGGTATTTTGTCCAATTTACGCTTCCATCTTTGCACTTTTCAATAGATACAGATACTTCTACCTCACACACACACACACACATATATATATATATATATGAGGTAGAAGGTTATATATATATAAATATTAGGTAGAAGGTTATAATACACTGTTGTTCAAAAAGAAAGTGCATTGGCCCTTAAAATTGTAATTGTCGTCCGAATAATGTAAGTATATGGCAATATTTCTTACAGATTGCATCAGATAAGATTGACACGTGTAGTTGATGATGCAATATTGCATCAGCTGTTTCTTTCAGGTATATAAGCACACTCTGCAAGAGTTGCAGTCATTCCTTGCTTGTGTCAGGATGGCGAGTTACATGCAGTTGACGCCACGAAGAAAGAGTGCTATTGTTGTTTTACGTGAGGAAGGATATTCTTCCCGTCATGTTGTAATCAGTCGACAGTGAGTAGATTTCTTTCCAAACTTCTGTTTGGAAAGAAATCTATTGGTTCTGTTGATAGGAAAAAAGGAACTGGGTGCAAACGAGTCTCTATGCCAAAACAGGACAGCGTTTTGAAGGTGCTTATGCCTTAAAAACCATAAAGCTTCTTCATCTGAGCTGAAAAGAGAATGAGAAGAACATACAGGAGTGGTAGCAAGTGCAGTAACAGTCAGAAGATGCCTCTCCAAAAATGGACTTGTAGCCTGTCATCCTAAGAAGAAGCCTCTCCTCACACAAAAAATTAAAAACACCTAATTAATTTGGTGTAAGGAGCATGTCAAATGGACCACCAAGCAGTGGAAGTCAGTTATTTTCTCAGATGAGAAGAAATTCAACCTGCATGGCTCTGATGGGAGACAAACGATTTGCCATAGACGTGGTGAAGAATACCATCCAGACTGTATGGTGTCTACAGTGAACCTCTCTACCAGCCAAATGATATGGGGATGCATTTCATATCGCGGAGTAGGTCACCTGCAATTTATAAAAGGTTCAGTAAATGCCAATGGATACCTGGCTATATTTGAATGCAAATTGCTCCCAACCACTAAAGACCATTTCAACCTGCCAAGTAACTGCATCTTCTAGGACAACTCTGCTCCTTGTCATCAGGCGAAAAGTGTAAGTAGGCACCTCTGTAGTTAGTTTAGTTTCAATTCTGCATTAGAAGTTCAACAATAATGTGTTTACATTTGTTGCAGGTGAAAAAATGGTTGGAAGAACGGTCCATCACAACTGTTGGCTGGCCAGGAAACAGTCCGGACCTGGATCTTATAGAGAACTGTTGGCATCGTGTGGAATCTGCAGTTGCCAGAGAGAAACCAAAGACCCTTGGTAAACTTGAGGAAGCTATAATTCCACAAAAATCTCCTATAGGATTTAGATTCATCACCACACAAGACTTTAGAACTACTTCTGAAACCCATCCTAAACACATTACCAAATAGCAGAATTATTTATAACAACCAGTCCGTAATAGAAGTATTAAAAGCCAATAACATCACCAGTATATCAATATATGATTTTAGTCTCTTCACCAGCATAGACCTACCAAACTTAAAAATAGTCCTTGACAAACTGTACAATAACTACAGTCACATGATAAACTGCAAACCAGTATTTTGGAACAGCTTAACCACCCACTGCATTGCAAACAACTATATTACTGATGGAAGAACCATCTACCTACAGACCAAAGGTATACACACCAATGAGTAGTCCAGCCAGCTGTGTCCTGGCTAACCTTTATCTGTACTATGCTGAAACTGCATTACCAACTGAACTATCAATGTTCAGATACATTGACGACTTATTGGTAATAAATTGTATCAACTTCATACAACAGTTTGCCAACATTTATCCTCCAGAACTGATTCTGGAAAAAAACCAATGACAACAACCATACAGCAAATTACCTAGATCTGAATATATTAAGGGCTCAAAAACATCCATCAACATCTACAATAAAAGAGACTCCTTCAATTTCAATGTTGTCAACTATACGCACTGGCACTCTAATATCTCGAAAAAAAGTACAAGCAAATGTTATTCTTTCACAATGCATCAGAATAGTTAACATATGTAACAGTAATTGGCTGATAAAGTATAATATAATAATCCTATATAACAAGCTACTGGACAATCAGTTTCCGATAGCCTACCTTCACACTACTACTTCAACAAAGCATTCCAAATCTTAAAATATAAGAATATAATTAACCAACCCCCTAGATATGACAAATATATTAGCATAATGACATTCTCTACATCCAGGCTGTGTAAATAATGTATAGGAAATACATACCCCTTAATTAACCTTTTTGGTGTCTCACAGTCTAGAAAACCTGTGCCCACCAATTGGTTATCATGAGAGTATTTTTTCACTATTTTTAGTGTCATTATATGTAATTATATTTTCAACATGAATGGTAATAAAACCTAAATGGTAATATAATGGTCTACCTCCACCATTATTAACATTATTGACTTAAACACATGAGACACAGTCCCAGAAATTATGTTCAGGGTCCTACTATAGGAACGGGCTAGCGACCCCAGACTATCCAAGCACTACTAATTCCGCTCATCCTCACACTCTTTTTTACTGTTCTGAATCCTTATCTTTTATTTCTTGTGCACGATTAGGTTTCGAAAGCAATATCAAGATGATATTTTACTGCTATACGTACTGACTTCGCCTTATACAAAATTCAGCATCTTTTTTGCACTATTTTGTACGCTACACCTTCTCCCCTATCCTGCGATGAGTGGCCTCATTGTGTTTAATCCCTCCATCAACCCCGTACATCTTAAAAAATTAATAAATCCAATGACTGAGGTCGCTTCTACATTCCATATAGTCATTGAAACAAGCATGTAGCATTCTTTCTCTCGCTGCAGTACACCGGACGACCATTCCCACTTCTCCGGCTTGCGAAATCAGTAAGTACGATTCCTGACTACCTGCTCCATCTTGTAATTTCAATTTTCGATGATTTTTAGTAATTTTTTACTACCTATATTTCTTATTATCTATCATTTCTCCGCCTCTGTCGGGACAGCCATGATATATAAGTTAGCATCACGATTAACCTGGCTTCAGAACGCAATAAGCAAAAAACATGGTATCTTTTTACCACATGCTACATATATTTCATGTTAGAAACAGAGGCTTTACTTTTTTGCTGCATACTGATTGATTTTGACAGCTGGCCCTCGTTAATGACATTGAAATCATCTTAAGTACAGCACTAAGTACTTATAGTATAACATTTTTGACTTTTTTGTGTTGCAGGTTCGAATTGTGTTATTTTATGACTGCCTTTCCAAGTTATCTAACCTGTTGGTTGATTACACAACTTGCTGTTTTCTCTCCACACTAAAAGCACAACCTCCTATCTTTTATTTATTTCTAGTTGGTGCCTTCTACTCTACATAGTAGTAACCCAGGTTACTACATAGTAGTAACCTGGGTTACTACTATGTAGAGTAGAAGGTCTATATTACTCTTATTACAACTACCTATTACTTCTATTCTATATATATATATATAACTCCTTTCTAAGTGACTTTTACTTTCCCAAAACTTATAGCACAGGTTTTCTCAATTTTTGGCCTCTACATGAGACATCAAATTGTGATGATGAACTGACATGATCCTCACAACTTGTTAATTTGCATACTAGAATACCAAACAATCCTAATGATACATCTACCACTCTTGATCTTTTCCTTGTGATGCTAAGATTCATTTTGTTTGGTATAACAACAATGCCAAATGGGACAATATACAAGATTTCTATTCCTCATTTCTAGTTGAGCTACTGCTTTAACTTTCCTCATCTTAATGGTTTACTCAGATTGTATCACCACTGGGATAAAGGAACCCAACTTTTTTAAAAAGCACGATTTAAAAAAAAGACATCAAATTGTGGTATGATGAACTGACATGATCCTCACAACTTGTTAATTTGCATACTAGAATATCAAACAATCCTGACGATACATCTAGCACTCTTGATCTTTTCCTTGTGATGCTAAGATTCATTTTGTTGGCATAACAACAATGCCAAAAAATGCCAAATGGAACAATATACAAGATTTCTATTCCTCATTTCCAGTTGAGCTACTGCTTTAAATTTCCTCATCTTAATGGTTTACTCAGATTGTATCACCACTGGGATAAAGGAACCCAACTTTTTTAAAAAGCACGACTTAAAAAAAAATGTGACGTGGCTCTCAAGATAACAAAATATAACAGAAATGGCTTGCATCAAGCTTATCACCTTCCTTTTTTACTACACAGTAAAGCTTGCAACACTTATAAACAATTTATTAATAAATCCAAATTCAATTTTGAAATGCCCAGAAACAGAAACTTTCTCTTGTTCATACAGGTGAGCAGTCTGGTCTCTTACCAATGACATTGCCCTCAACTTCCATCCAAACTTCCACACGTGTATATTCTGATCATTCTATACCATTTTTATCTAAAGATAAAGCTAATTTATTAGCAACTTGCTACTCCTCTAACTTTTCACTGATGATCTTACTTTGCCAATTGAAAGAGATTAGAAGAATGCTGAAAATTCTTGACATTGTGAAATCTAAAAGTCCTGGTTGCATTTTTATTTCTAATACACTGCCATTACTAAAGACCATACTTTGCTCTGAACTAGCCAAGAGCACTTCCCAGGTAATTTTTTTCTGGTATTTCTATTAAAAATTTTTGGATGAGTTTATTGAACAGGGTGAAAATACAATGTAAAGATGTTAGAAATATCTTGCATACAATTTCAACTGACTGACAGATTAAAACCTGTACTCCAGAATTAATCCTTGTTCAGTGTTGCCTTTTTTTAAAATCTATTATTTCATGTTTCTGCTTCTGCATGGAATTTTTTATATGTCCAGCCAATTCCTAAAAAAGGCGGCAAAAATTATTCCAAATTAGCATTATCTTAACTCCTTTCCAAAGTAATGAATAAATTCTTCAACTCTTACACTATTTTCGGACCTTCGATCTGATCAACAGTCATTAATATGAATTCTGTGAATGCTAATACAATGGTGACATCTTGACTTATGTTACTCAGAAAATTCCATGGAAAAGTGTGTAAACTTTTACAACACTAGCTCCCAACATTTCTAAGACTTTCAATTGTTTTTGGCATAAAATCCTTCTTTAGGAAGCATCCATATTATGGTATATTTTACTCAAAATCCCTCAGCAATCAAAGGATATGTGGAAAAACACTTAAGTAACTATAAGGGGTGCATCAGTGCTGTTAAAAGCAATAAAGTAAAAAACTTAATTTGCCTATACCAGAGGTTCCCAAACTTTTTTACCTTTAGCCACTTAATATTTTTTTATAAATTTCACGTGATTCCAAGCTCCAAAACACGTGAAAATGAACAGATCTGACATAAAATTTAGCTAGGAATATGCATATTTTTATAAATTAATATATACTTCAATACATTTAATCTCAACAAAATAAAATAGGAAAAATAGAAATAGATAAAAAACGTTTTGTACTCGGATTAGTGGGATGATTTGTACATATTTTGTAAAAAACAAGTACTTCATAAAAACAACAAGTGTGCCCCAGGGAGGTGCAACCCACATTTTGAGAATCTCTGGTCGATACAGTAATGCCAAAAATATTCAAGCAAATTAAATGAACTTGAGCTTTTGATCAGGTCAAGTAATGCTGTTGTGGTTACGCTTACTGAGATGTGGTGCCACTCAGAGATATCAGATGAAAGATTTCATTTCAGTGAATACTGTGTTAAGGAGGGTAGGGAAGGAGGAGTGGGGAGTGATGCTTCTGATCCAAATCACCTGAAGGAAGGCAATGAGAATCTTCCCTGAGTCAGATCAAAGTAATACTGAGTCAGTGAAATTACTCAATCTCTGAAATGTGATGTGAAATGATTTGCTGTAAAGGGAAGATGATAGTACAGGTATATTATTAGTATTGGCATATAATGCAAGGAAGCCATAGGCTTTTTCTGCACCAGCAAAAAATAAATAAAGAAAGAAAGAAATAAAAAACAGATAAGAAAATACAAAGAAATTTGGCACTTCCCTCCACACATAGATGTGGGAAGTGCTAATTTTCCAGTTCACCTTTGAATTCATTAAAACTGTCAGCCTCAACTATCTGTGGATGCAGCTTGTTCCAATAATCAATGATTCGCTGGCTAAAAGAAAAAATCTCTACTGGATATTGTTCAATAAATCACTGATAGGACACCATGGAGTTTCCTGGGCACCTGTTTACATTGCTCAGAAAACTTCATATCATAATTCCCAGATTTCTTTCCTCCTCTAATGTTTTTAATTCAACCCCACCAAGTGTATAAGATCTTGCATTTTGCTGCATTAAAACTTAGCTGCCACTTTTCTCACCAATCTTGAAGACTGTTCAATTCATCCTGAAGGAATGCTGCTTGGGATTGATCATTAATGACTCTTCAAATGTTTATGTCATCTGCAAATTTTGACATCATGTTTTTTTATCCCTTGATTGATGTTGCTTATGAAAATCAGAAACAACAGTGGCCCAAGAATCGTTCCTTAGGGAACCCCACTTCTGACGTTAAAACAATCTAAAGAATGTTCATTAATCACAATCCTCTGCCTTCTGCCCTTCATCCACCCTCCAATCTATCTCAGAATCTTTACAGAAATCCCCACATGTTCTAGCTTATATAGTAACCACTCATGAGGGACTGAGAAAAATGCCTTTCTAAAATCCAAATAAACTATGTTGAAATTGTTCTCTAGATCCAACTTGTGAGTAACTATGCCAAAGTAGATTACCAGGTTAGTTAAACATGATTTTCCCTTAACAAAACCATGTCAAGTGTCTTTCAGCATGTCGTCTCCATCTAAATGCCCCTGGATTGCACTCTTTAATCATTGCTTTTAAAATTTTCTCTACCACTGAAGTCACATTAACTGGTCTGTAATTACTTCAGTCTTAGAACCACCTTTATATATTAAAGGTACTTCTTTACGACACTTCTCCAATTCAAAGGAATCTCTCCCGAGTCCAATGATGCCCTCATAGGCAACCTCAATGGTTCGACACACTCTCCTGCTGCCGCACTCAAAATTACTCAGTAAATGCAATCAACTCCAGGAGCCTTACTTGCCTTTAGGCTTGAAAGGTTTTCTAATAAACAGCCATGTGCAATTTTGAAATCACTAATTTCATATAGCTTGACCTCCCCGCACTGCCTCTCGTCGGCACGAGGCACATTTCTTCAGTAAAGACTGATGCAAAATACCTATTCAATTTATCAGCAACATCTGCTGGGTTATCTAAGACTTTTCCCACACCCTTTACACAAGGATCTGAACTGATTCATTTTCTTCTTCTTTGTACTCACTTACATGAAAAATTCTTTGTTCCCATTCTTTGCTCTCTTAGCCAGAGCTTTCTCATAAACAGCCTTGTCCTCTCTAACCTTATATACGGTACTATTGCAGCTCAACTTGTAGATGTTGCAGGCGTTAGTAGGTTTTGTTGCTCTGTAATTTTCCCATGCTATCTTTTTTCTGCTCTATTAGGATAGCCAGCTCCATATTTATCCATCTCAGCATTCTCCTCATGTTATATCTGTTTAATGATATATAGTGTGATTATTGCTTTAAAGTAATTACCTTATACTCTGAGGAGTACAACAAAAACCTCTTAAGGCAATTTCAATGGGCTAGCAAGTATGACTGTCCTATTACAGGTGACTTCAATCTACTTCTTAGAGATTGGATTACATGGAATTGAAATACACTATTCTTGTATTAGATTTTTAAACAAACTGGATGATTATCCCAGTATGTTTAATGCATACAAGAGGCTTTAATATCCTAGATCTAGTTCTCACTAAGGAGCATAACTATATCAAAAACTTGACAGTAGAAAAACCAATAGCAGAAAGTGACCACAATACTATAAAATGGATTACATCTAAAGAAACCTATATAGTCAAAGGTAAAGGTGAGAAATTGAATTTCAAGAGAAGGGTTCTATAACAGAGTGAGATATTTCTTGGAGTTGATTAAGTGAAGTGACTACTGTATGGAGTCAGATACAAATATGCTATGAGGAATGTTCAGAGGATTTATCCTCAAAGCTACAAACATATTTATATCAGTGGAATTTAAATGTTTATAAAATTTAAACGTATTTAAATTCCATAAATGTAATATGCCTAAATAGATGACACATGAGGTTGAATTTGATTGAGCAAAAAAGAATGGTTGGGATTAAAAAGGAAAATGACAGACAATCATAATCTGGTTTGTATGAGAATTATAAGAGACTATGTAACAAAGCCACTGATGGGGTAAGATGGGCAAAAACTGATTACGAGAAAGAACTAGAAAAGTGAGCTAAAAACAGGATAAGAAGCTCTTTGCATAAGTAAATACAAGAAAGAAAAGAGCATATTTAACAGGTCCCTTAAATAGTTGCAGTGGAAAGTCCATGGAAGCTCAGCAGAAATGGCAGATGAGTTGGTAGGAACTTTTCATTGATATTTACAGTTGAAAACAAACTCGAAAATCTAGGGAACATTAAGGTAGTAGACTGCTGTAAAAGTAAGTGATATGTCTCTGACAAACATTTGTTAGAAAATGTTACTGAGGTTATAAACGATGGCAAGGCCCCATAGGAAGATAGTATATATATTCTGTTGTAATTAAAAAGGCTGCATATAAGTGTATCAAGACAATGGGAATGTTAATGAGAGTGTCATTTAACTCCATGAAGATTCCCTTGGACTGGAGAAGTGCTACTGTGCCCCCAATTCACAAAGGTGATGCCAAAGAGGAGGTAGGAAACTAAGTCAGTCAGTCAGTCTGACTTCTTGGTAGGAAGATCAAAAAGTCTATAGTTAAGGATGCCATTCAGTACCATCTTAACAAGAAAATGTATCTTGAATAGATCACAGCATAGGGTTCATTAAGTGGACGTCATGCCTGACCAATCTGGTAAATTATTATTATGTTATTACGCATATAATTTTTACATTATATATCTAGACTTTAGTAAAACTTTTAATACAGTCTCTCATGAAACACTGCTATATAAACTGAAAAGCTAGTTACTGTTAAAATTCTATGCTGGATTGCAGGCTGCCTAAAAGATTAGAGACAGAGGGCTGTCATAAATGGTCAGTCTTCAGGGTACATCAGTATAATGAGGTAAGGTGTCAAAGTTGGCTGATGAGTTGAAGATGAGAAGAGGGGGTTAACAATCAGAACTGGGCCATACTGCTTCAAAAAGACTTGGATTGGTTACGTATATGGTCCAAAAAAATGGCAGCTAAAGTTTAAAGCTTACTGATGTTATACATTTGGGGAATGGAAATCCTGGAGTCACTTACACCGATGAGCCAAAACATTATGACCAGTGAGTTGTTATGCAAATCAAAGTAACTGCAGGTGAACTACAGCACATGAATGAGTCAGGCCACAGTATAAAAAACAACTGATACTGAGCTCTGTTAATCAGTGTTACTCTTGTTCTTCAGATGGCAAAGGCAGCAGACTTAAGTGAGTTTGACAAAGACCATTTATAATTGTAATGGCCAGACGACTGTGTCAGATCATATCCGAAACAGCATGGTGGGGTGCTCACAGTCAGCCACGGTTAGTACCTACTGAAAGTGTCCCAAGGAGGGGGAACCCACAAACCGTCAGCAAAGTGTTGGACGACCATGGCTCATCGATGTTCGAGGTAAGCAAAGGCTCTCCTGGATGGTACGTGGCAACAGAAGGGCAACTGGCCGGTAATTGGAATGCTGGTGATGAAAGTAATGTGTCACAACACACAGTACATTGAACCCTGCTGAAAATGGGGCTGCATAGGCACAGGCTGCTCTGAGTGCCCATGCTAACCACGGTTCACTGGCGACAGCACCTACAATGGGCATGCGATCATCGAAACTGGACCTTGAGTCATCTGATCCGATGAATCACGTTACCTGTTGCACCATGTGGATGGCTGGGTATGTGCGCATCGTTTACCTGGGGAAGTGATGCCACCTGGATACACTGTGCGACGAAAACAAGCCAGTGGCAGCAGTGTCGTGCTTTGGGCAATGCTCTGCTGGAATACCCTGGATCCAGTCATCCATGTGCCAGGCACTCTGACGTCTATCACTTACCTAAACATCATTGCTGACCAGGTGCACCCTTTCATGACTATGGTCTTGCCCTCTGGCGGTGTCGTCTTTCAGCAGAATAATGCAGCATGCCACACTGCCAGGATTGTTCAAGACTGGTTCGTGGAATATGAGGAAGACTTCCAAGTATTGCCCTGGCCTCCAAATTCACCAGACATCAATCCCATCGAGCATCTGTGGTTTGTGTTGGAACAGGAACTCCGATCTGTGGCATCTGAATCATGGACCTTACAGGAGTTAAAGGATCTGCTGGTTACATGTTAGTACCAAATACCACAAGACACATTCAGATATCTTGTAGCATCCATGCCTTGTTGGGTACAAGCTGTTTTGGCTGCACGTGGAGACCCAACATCATATTAGGTAGGTGGTCGTGTTTTGGCTCATCGGTGTATAAGGTAGGGGGTGAAGAGCTAAAAGTCATTGAAGACAAAAGAGACTTATGTTTTATTAATCCATCAGACATGAAATTTTCCATGCATTGTAAACAGGTGATAAGGAGGGCACACAGTGTACTGTCTATGATTTATAGCTCTTCTACTAATAGGAAGGACTTCACCATTCCCCCCTTTCGAGTCAAGGGTCAGACCACATTTAGAATATTGTATTAAGGTCCGGAGACCCCCCATCTAAAAAAAGGCAGAACTTCTAGAGAGGATTCAAAGAAGGGCAACCAGATTGGTGATAAGTGCAAAGCATTGTACATATCACGAACATCTTATAAGGTGTGGACTAAAAATGTCTGATGGCTAAACATCCAAAGGGACCTATGATATATAAGGCACTTAAGAGATTGAGTAAAATGAATGAGAAAAGTCTGTTCTCCCTCTTGAGTGAGATGAGGGAGAAAAGACCTCCTCAGGGAATAACAGAAGAATAGACCTCATGAAGCTTATGTATGGTGGTTTGGGCTCAAAAATTGTATAAGCTGTCTCCCAATGTATCAGAAGCAATGAGTCTAAATTTAAAGCCAAACTGGATCATTACCTTGTGAGAATGGGAACAATGTGGACATTCTGTTTTATTTGAATGTTTATTATTATTATTTTATTTATTTATTTTTAGCTGATGTAGAAAATTTCACTTCCTTGAATCATTCAGCCTTACCAATACTAATGACAAAGTCATACAGCTGGACATAATATAAGCACAGTTTAGTAAAGCTTCTGATATAGTCTCCTCACGTGAAATTATTGGATAAAGTGGGGAAAAACAGGGATTACAGGGAAGTTCCAGTGGAATATAAGATCTTGTAGTGTAACAGACATCCCTACTGTCTGGTAGAATACTACCATAAAATAGGCCACTGGAATAAATTACTTCATGAGGTGGCCATGAGTTTTGTGGAGTTTAAATTTTAACTGGATAGTCACTTTTTTGGTGATGAAAAAGGTATGAATGATTAGCAAGGTGGGTTTTTTTTTTTTTTTTGTAGATACAGAAATGTCTGCAATTCAAATACTAAATATTAACCTTTTCTGTTTAAAATTGCCATAAAAAGCAGAGGAGAGGTTACATTTTGAATCCTTGGCATGGATAGCACTAAGCATTTGAAGAAACCTAGTTCCAATTTGACCATTTATTTCCATCAGAATATTTGTCAGCTGCTGTACTGAAGTCAGCAGTGTCACCATGAAAGTTAGCAGTACTGCTAACTTTCATGGTTAGGCCATAAATTTACCATATTTCCTACATTAGTAAAAACCTTTATTTCAGAACACTAGTTAATAAATAAATGAATATGAGAAATACTTCTTGGAAACTATTCTTCTCAGAAATATTTCTTCATGAGAATAATAACAAACTAATGAAATTTAATTACAAAAAAATAAACCCTGATGCGTATAGTTTTTCACTATTAAAAATGATATGAGAGAGAGAGAGAGAAAGAATTAAGAATTTTTTTATTTATTTGTAAAGCTTTTATTTTAAGATATGCTTTTCATTCCATATGTGCATTCCAAATTTCAAAAGATATTCCAAACGAGATAGGAAAATTAATTGCACTCTATGAGTGCAGTTAATTTTCCATACGGGTTTTTGGAATAAAGCTACTTAGAAATACTTTTTTTAAATTAATAGCATAAAATATGAAAAGGATAGGAAGAAGCTAATACAATTAATTCATTTATATTAAAAAATAAAACAAAATAACATTACTAAAGTCATTGTTAAAATCTAATATATATTTTAAATTAAACCACCAACCTCCATTATATCCTCAGGACTATCCCTAGTGCTGGAAACAAGTGCAACACCCCTGTCAATAGCATAAACATCAATAGGCAAACTTTGAACACCAGATGTAGGTACTGATGTGGAGTGTTCACTATACACTGATATGGTTTGATTGTCTGTAAGTGGTCCAGCACTGGAAGCTATCACGTAGGGTGATGAAACTCTCTCATTAATGCTCTCAATAAGTTGATGCTGCTGTCTGAGATCTGAAACTAATGATGCTGAAGTAGTAGGGGCTTCAAGTTCTGCTGCATATTTTTGAGCCAGCATATGTTTATGATTAATTGGAAATGATGATGTGATGTGATTTATAGTTGATGAAGATGATGAACTAGGAATAATAGAATGCAGAATGTCCCTCTGAGTCAAAACTGGTGACAAAAGACTATGTGCGATAGTAGCAACTGATCCATCGGTGGTTAAAAACTGGGACTGGTCAGCAGCCAAAATTGTACGCTGAGAAAGTGCTTGACTAGATATTATTGGTCGTTGTAATCCTGCATTTTCAAGAGCCAAAGTGTCAGCATGTGAGGTAGCCATAAAAGCAGCAATGCCACTTCGGTCCAAAACAATGGGTAAACCTAAACCTGCAACACTTTGCTGTGCTACAGATACTGCATGCTGCAATGTTAATGTATCCATAGTAACTCGTTCCAGAGATGATTCTGGTGTTGTAACATGGGCAATATGAGTAACATGAGAAGAATCTGCAGGTTCACCTAATCCCAGAACGTTGGTATCTGATGTCGGTGGTGATGATGCAGAAGTAGCAGAAACTTCAGGTGAAGAATTACGTGATGATATATGCTAGTAGAGAGAAAAAATGCATATGTTCATGATCTAAATAGAAACACATTATGATAAGTTAATTAACAAGAAAATTGCATACACATATTATTTAATCATACTATAAATATTGTAACACAAATAAGTTGTGCCAAATATGCAGATATGAACAAGCTATGATTTGGCAATGATAGCTCATAATTCCCCAGCTGACACAAAGGTCATACAGTCAAAGATCTATATAATGACCCCCCCCCCCGAGGAGAATGAGAAAACGGTCATTATATTGGAAAGGCGTTGTACTGATTGTTCATAAAATAGCATTAGGTTAATGAGAAATTGGCCAGGACGAACCACATAGGAGTTAAAATGTGTGGGACATTAAAAAGAGGGTCGCTATAAAGAGCTTTGACTGTATCAACAGGTTTCCACAAAACAACCAGTTGATATTTTTCCATTGAATAGTGAATAGTGATGATTTTCGTCCAGCAAAACAGAATATCTGTTTTGTTGGACAAAAAACCAGAGTTACCGGGAGAAAAAAACCATGCTACCCTCACCCGACTAACTCAGCCACATTGTGTAAAAGACCCATAAAAATTCCTCTCTTCATCGATGGGATTCGAACTCAGGTGTTTTCCAGCCGGTGTGGGGAGAAGGGCAATTCTATCAACTGTGCATCACTGTCATTGAGCTGCATAAAGTTAGGAATCATCTATATGTGCCTTGGAGATATTTTTAAAACATTGTAGCTAAAGAATATTAGTCACTGCATAGAGGCCTCCAGGCCTGTATGCAGCACTCAATGCGTAGCCTGACCACTGTCTATACAATGGGATAATCAACTCCTTAAACCTGCAAGAAAAATTTCTGTATATCATTGACAAATTTTGAGAGTCTGCTGACGAGGCTAGTAGGGGTCAGACGTGTTCAAAGCCGCTAAGTGGATTTTTCTTATTTATTGATTTGAAATTATTGTTTTTCTAAAACTTTTGATTTAAATTTAGTAGTATAGCATTATTTTGTGATTTTCTGATTAATTTGGTGTATTTATTCTTTACTCGGCCTTGCAATTGCATAAAAGTATCGGTAAGGGTATCCACGTGTTACAAGTCGCAACTCCGCTGAACGAGAAGTTTTTTAGCCATATTCAGCCGCTTATTGAATATTTCTTACATCAAATTATTTTTTGTAAGTGGCTTATAGACCTAGTAAGGATCGTTAGTTTATTCTGAATTGAGACAGCGAGATTTGAGGGTTAATTAATACTTAAGTGTCCATAGATTACCGTTCGTAACTTCCCGCCTTTGTCTTTGTCATACGATTGTTATATATCAAACCTAGATAGCGTTAATATAGTATAGGTTATAATATTTTCGGTGATCGGTAAAATCTATTAAACTTGTTGAACTTCGTTGGCATTTAAATTGTACTTTTAACTAAATACATATACCGACTTAGATTACAAACGTAACATAATTAATTAATACATAACTGATACGGAAGTTATATAAAGGGAACTCGGAGATAATTAATACTTGACACTAAAAAATATATATCCCGTTATAAGTGTGTTGGGAGATAAGTTAGGGTTATAAACTGAAATTGAAATTTTATTTAAATTAAAAGAAATCATGACTCAGATCAGAGCAGCAAAATAAAAGGCTCAAGCTAATGGAAGTGCTGTGGCTCAGAGGAGAACTGAGGGTGGGCAGTTGCCTTCTGAATCACAGCCTTCTAAAATGCACAGCTTGCATGATGTTTGTGGAGCATTCAGGTACGGGACATGATACTGCCATGGGGGGAGGGTGTCTTTGTGTGTGTGCACGCGAGCAAGGAGTGTATCGAAATCAGCGTTTTTATGGGCCTATATGAGAGCTTGAAGGACAGGGTGGATGCCCTCGAAGGATTACAAGTGAGGGGCCCATCAAGCTCTCAGCTGGCCACACCAATGCCAGAGCTTGCACTTGGTCATCGTGCTACACAGCGGCAACCCGCAAGGCAGAATGCGCTGGTCCCAAAGGAACTAGTAGTTGTTGGTGACTCTATTGTCAGGGAAACGGGAAACATGCTTTGTAAAAAGGATAGGTGGAACAGGATCAGGGTATGTCTGCCAGGGGCAAAGGTTGATGACGTTGTAGAGTGGATACCATCTTTTAAGGGCACAAAAGGTGATATAGTTGTACACGTTGGCACTAATAATATTAAGAGTAGGAGACCGGCGGAATTACTTAACAAGTACAGGTCACTGATGGAAAAAAGCCGTGAATTAGGGTTGAATTTGAAAGTGTCTGCAATTCTGCCTAGACACGATAGGAGGGAGTATATGATGAGAGCCCTGTCGATCAATTCAGCCCTGGAGAGACTGTGCAGGGCTCAAGGGGTAGAATTTTTTTTCAGCCTGGTCTGTACTTGTTAACAGGAGAGACTGCTTCTACAGGGATGGGATACACTTAAATAGAAAGGGTGCAAGAATGTTTGCTGATGCTATCGAGGCAGTGTTAGGTGGGTCTGCTAGGCAGTGTTAGGTGGGTTGGAAAACTGCTAGACTGGGGGGATACAAAGACTAATAGATTAACAGTAGCCACTGGCAGAGGAGAAAGTGATTCTTGCACTGCTTCTATTGGAATGAGCAGCAGCCTGGAAAATAAGATGCAGGATATTTCAGAGACTACTGGGAATCATGGAGGTACAAGTGAACACATGGGTTGTGTTAGGGTGGTTAAGAGGAAGAGCAGGTGCATGTATACTTGCGTGTACACCAATGCTAGGAGTTTAGTAAATAAATTTGATGAATTTGAGGTATTCCTCAAAACATCAAAGGCAGATATTGTTGGGATATCAGAGACGTGGTGTCACACAGATATAAGCAATGCAGAACTGGAAATTGGGGAGTACAACGTCTACAGAAAGGATAGACTGGATAGGAAGGGAGGAGGGGTTATGCTATTAGTTAAGAAATACATAAAATCCAAGGAAGTGAAGCTAGTGGACATCGCTGGACAGTGCAGTGTCGAGTCAGTTTGGTGTGACATAAGCATTGGAAGATCAAAATTGAGAGTAGGAGTGTGCTATAGGCCTAATGACTCTGATGAGTACAATAAGAAACTGTACAGGGAAATAGAGTGGGCCAGTAAATCAGAGAGTCTTATAATGGGAGATTTTAATTTCCCAGATATTGACTGGAATTTGGGGGCCGGTCACTCACACACTAGGAAGGCTTTTGTGGATTTATTGGATGACTGTTTTCTACATCGGCATGTTCGGGAGGCAACTAGAGGGAGTAATACTGTTGATCTGATTATCAGTAGTGATTCTTCATGCATTAAGAATCTGCAGATAAAGGAAACACTAGGTGGCAGTGATCACAGTGTGCTGAAGTGGAATTTAATCAAAGAGGTAACTACAATCAGGGGTAAAGGGAAGGGTTATTGCTTTCGTAAAGGCGACTACGATGGACTGAGACAGTATTTAAATTCTATACAGTGGGACCAACTGTTGATGTTACCAACAGCAAATGCAAAATGGGAAGCATTCAAAGAACTTATCTTGGAAGCTACTAGGCTTTACATAGCAACTAAGAAATATTGTTCAAGGTTTAGGCCTAAATGGATGTCAGATGAACTGATGAGGCATATGGCAGAGAAGAAACATGCATGGGATACATACAAATTAACAAGACACAGAAGCCTATGATAGATACAAGTTGATCTGTAACCAAGTTACAAAGGAGGTTAGGCAGGCGAAGGCAGATTATGAGAAATCTTTGGCAAGGGATGCAAAGAAAAACAGCAAAGAGTTCTTTACTTATATAAACTCTAGAAGGAAGGGGATGAATCAGATTGGTCCACTTGATATCGATGAGTCAACTGTTGATGATCCTGCTCAGGTAGCTAACAAACTAAATGAATATTTTGCATCAACATTCACACATGAGGAGTTATTTAGCGAGGGGAAAGCCAGAGGTGTATTCAACTCTAGCAGTAAGCTACAGAATCTTGTAATAACTGAGAGTAAAGTGGAGGAGAAATTGTTGAAGATAAATACAAGAAAGGCACCTGGGGTGGATGGGATCTATCCAGTTATATTAAAGGAGGCAGCAGAGGAAGTAAGCAAACCCTTAGCCATAATTGTGAGAGCTTCCTTGGACTCAGGGGAGGTACCCACAGACTGGAGATGTGCAAATGTGACCCCAATTCACAAAGGAGGATCAAAGGCTGACACAAGTAATTATAGACCTGTGAGTTTAACATCTGTTCCAGGAAAATTAATGGAGGCAATAGTTAAAGAAACACTGCAGGATCATTTAGACAAGACTTCCATTATAGCTCGGACACAGCATGGTTTTGTTAAGGGGAAGTCTTGCCTGACCAATTTGATTGGATACTATGATGCAGTCACAAAAGAACTGGATGCAGGGAATAGCTTTGATATTATATACTTGGATCTTAGTAGGGCTTTTGATACTGTTGCACATGGAAGACTGCTGCACAAATTGGAGCAGTGTGACATTGGAGGCAAATAGCTGCTGTGGATAAAGGGGTGGCTGAGGGGGAGAAGACAGAGAGTGGTAATCAACGGACACTGCTCGTCGTGGACTAATGTTGTTAGTGGAGTCCCGCAGGGCTCAGTGTTAGGTCCATTATTGTTTTCTGTATTCATAAATGATAATGATGATGGCATATCAAGCTTAATGTCGAAGTTTGCAGACGATACAAAGGTAGGCAGGGTTGTCAAGGACACTACTGACACTATGCTGCTGCAACAGGATCTGGAAAGGTTGAGCAGATGGGCTGAGAGGTGGCAAATGAAGTTTAACATTGACAAATGTAAAGTACTACACATGGGAAACAGCAACCCCAGAGCAACGTATCAACTCTGTGGTACTACACTGACAGTGGTAGAGAATGAAAGGGACCTGGGGGTGGTTGTGCAGGCAGATATGAAGTTCTCTGAGCAGTGGAGACGGGCTGCAAGAGTAGCTCATGGTGTATTGTCAATGATATATAGGAATTTTTCTAGCAGGGATAAGGAGGTGATTATTCTCTTGTATAAGGCAATGGTCAGGCCACACCTAGAGTACTGTATACAGGTCTGGAGGCCTCATTTCAAGAAGGATGTAGAGCTGCTGGAACGAGTACAGAGAAGGGCAACAAGATTAGTGAATGGAACAAAGGGGTGCTCTTACGAAGAAAGGCTTAAGTTTTGCAAATTACAGTGTCTGGAGACTAGGCACCAGTGAGGTGATCTGATAGAGGTGTATAAAGCCTTGAATGGTTTGAGCATGCTCAATGCTGATGGGATTCTTCCTCTCGCTCAGAATAATCACCTGAGAGGGCATAAATTCAAATTGAGGAAAGACAGATGTAGGATTGACGTGCGGAAATTTGCCTTTAGCCAGCGGGTGAGTGGTTGGTGGAACAGACTTCCATCCCTTGTCGTGGAAGTTGATAGCCTAAATAAGTTTAAGGCTCAGCTGGACAGGTATTTTGAACAAACAGAGGGATGAAGTGGAAGTGTTTTTTTTTTTTTTTTTTTGGCTGATGCTGCATAAGCTTGCTTTCTTGCATCAAATGCCTCTACTAATACTAATGCTAATGCTAAAATCCCATGAGCTGTTCTGGAGCATGTTTGCACTGCTCAGAGAACTTCATATCTGACTGCACAATTACCCACAGGTCTTTTTCAATTTCCCCTACACTGAATGTAGTACCACACAGCTGGTATGTTACCATGGGATTATAGCTAAGCATATGCAGCATTTTGCACATTTGCCAATGTTTAACTTCAGTTACCATTTCTCAGCCCATCTGCATAATTTTTCTATGTTCTATTGCAGTAGCATACGTCATTACTATCATTAACTACCCTGCCAACCATTGCAACATCTGCAAACTTGGACATTTTGTCTCACATGCCTTCATCAATATCACTGATAATATAGAAAACAACAATAGGATGGACACCAAACCCTGGGGAACTCTACTAATAACGTTAGTCCATGAAGGGCAGTCCATTCAATACCACTCTGTCTTTCTTTTCTCGCTCAACCATCCCTTAATCTATACCAGAATCTTGACCTTAATGCCATATTGCTGCAATTTGTACAGCAGTCTTTTATGTGCTACAGTATCAAAAGATGTGCTGAAATCCGAGTACAGGTAACCCTTGTATAACACGGTTATTAGGTTCCTATAAAATGTCGGGTTGTGTGAAACCGCATTATACGGGACTAAGGAAAAAGTACAAAAAGAGGGGTTACATTCCAAAAGCTAACAAAATACACTATTTTTTAGTTAACTAACTAAAGTTACCAAAATATTAACAAAAGTAACAAAAATACAACATTCTAGATTTCACGTATCTTCTGCTCTAAAAACATCAGTAATCTGGGTTTATTTGCTTTTGCTTGATAAATCCTTGTGAATTTCATCATATGGAACTAAGCATTTTTGAAGCTCCCTTTTGAACTTCGGGCTCCTTTCATTCAAGAATCTGCATTCAAAAAATAGGATTCTAATTGCTCGGCTAACTTTATGCCTTGCCCTATGCTTTTTAGTGTAAAATTTGGAAGTTTAGAATTTATCTGCACTATCATCATCTGAATTGATTTGGTTTTAACTCTGATGCCATTTGCACCAAATCCACTATGCCGGCTTCTTTTTCTATCATCAATTCTGGAATATCTTCAGTAATCATATCTTTTTGTAGGAGCATCGGCAACTAAGGCTACGTTACTGTGTATAAATTTACAATAAATTGCATGTGTCCAGAAGTTGATTTTCTGTTTTGCTGGATGAAAAACCAGACCTTCCGGGAGAAAAAACCATGCTACCCTCGCCCGACTAACTCAGCCACATTATGTAAAAGATTCGTAAAAATTCGTCTCTTCATCGACAGGATTCAAACTCAGGTGTTTTCCAGGCGGTGTGGGGAGAAGGGTGATTCTATCAACTGTGCTACTCACGAGGGCTTCAGTAGTCATATCGTCAAAACCTTCCCCTCCTACCAACGTGGAAAGTTCTACTACCGCACGAATTCCGTTTTATGCTGGTTTGACCATATTTCCTGAATGAACTGACTCTAGCCATACATATTGCCACACGCATTTAATGTTGATGGTTTTACTTCTTTCAGAAATAAAGCTATGATTCTGATACAGTCCACAATTGAGATATGTTTCCATGCCTCCATCACTTCAATAGACTCGGAATCAAGTTTTTTGCAAAAGCCATTGTAACAGGTGAATATAATGCCTTTATCTAATGGCTGAATGAAAGAAGTTGTATTAACCCACTACAGCTGTGGTAGAAACATAACTTCAATGTTTGGATGACTTAAAACTTTTGGATGGCCTGGTGTGCTATCCAATAGTAATAAAACTTTGAAATCTAGATTTTTCCACAAGTTCAATAGCAAAGAACATAACACGGGAATTTACCAACAAAATGAAATACAGTTAAACTTCCCTTTAACGGACAGCCATGGGGAAGGAGAATGTGTCCGTTAGAGAGAATTGTCCGCTAACAAGAAGTCTGAGGGAGAAAAAAAAAAGAAAGAAAAATCGTTAAACTTTTAATGTAAAATTAAATTAAAATATATACAGATTTTGAACAATATTTTTGTAAATAATATACAATTACATACACAAGAGATAAAGAAAAATTGTTAAACGTTTAATGTAAAATTAAATTAAATTATATACAAATTTTGCACAATATTTTGTAAACAATATACATACAATTGTGCTATGCATATTATGACTTTATCTTAAGAAAAATACATACAGTAATCACTTATTTTCTTCTGCACCTTCTTCCGGCTGATAATTTTGTTTTCAACATTTGTTTGGAGTGAAGAAACCAACGAAAGTCCTTCAGTATCTTCTTCAGCGGCGAAAAACATTTTTAAACGATTGATTTGTATGAGCGCTTCTTCTATTTTCATCGGTGGTTCGTCGTTATTATGTTCTTCGACAGAATGACCTCCTTCCATTTCTTCATCCTCATGAGGAACTTCTTGAAAAATATCGATGATAATGTCATTGATATCTAGAGCACCATCTTCTGTAGTGAGGTTCAAGTCTATATTTTTGTAGCCAGGGTCACTTGTAGCGGAAGTATCGTACATTATCAATAGATGTTGAAGTTCTTGTTCTTCTTGGTGCTCCACACTGCTGTTCACAACTTCAATTTTTGCGTTTGAGAAGCCAGACTTTACAAAACAGTTCACGACAGTTTGTTTTCTAATTGCGTTTACTGAAGAGGAAATCCATTGATTCGCATCTAGGATGCTGAGTTTCTTTGCAAGGTCACTCGCACGTTACATCGTTCATGTTTGCAATAAGATGTCTTAAAACACATTTTCTGTAGTTAAGTTTAAAATTTTTTATTATCCCTTGATCCAAGGGCTGCACTCTGCAGATGTGTTTGGTGGCAGAAAAATGATTTGAATGATACAATTCAATGTGCAGGTGAGATAAAGCATTGTCCATGAAAAGAATAATTTTTCTGTTTTGACGAATCATGTTTTGGTTAAAGTGACTTACCCATTCGCTCATGATTTCTTGTGTCATCCACGCTTTTTTATTAGACTTCCAGTCAACATTCAAAAGATTCAACTTTATGCCCTTGAAACAACGAGAATTTTCTGGTTTTCCTATAACAAGAGGTTGTTCAAAGTCTCCCAGCATATTTGTACACAATAGTACAGTCAAGCGTTCCTTAGAAATTTTTCCACCCTGGCACTTTTCGTTTTTTAGACTCATTGTTTTTTCAGGAAGAGCTTTAAAAAACAACCCTGTTTCGTTACAGTTGTAAATTTCCTTAGCTTCAAAATCACAACATAAATCTTCCAATTTGATGGTCCACTCTGTTACAACCCCAGTATCAACAGATCCACCTTCACCACTTACGGTTTTCCAAGAAATTTTATGCCAAGATTTGAACTTGTCTAGCCATCCCACAAAAGCTTTGAACTCATTTACTCCCATAGATTTCGCAACCTCCAAAGCCTTTTCCCTAATAATAGGTCCATTAATGGGAATTTTTTTAGCACGTGCACGACAAAACCACTCATAAGTAACATTGTCAATTTGAAGTCCAACAGTTTTTGGGAATGATTTTTGAACCTGATCATTTACGTGTTGCCAAAATTGTTTGAGCATTTCATTTTTTTCCTTTAGGATGTCGCTTACCTGCGTCTTTCTGATTTTGAATTTTGCAGCGAGATTGCGAACACTATTTTTTTGCCGATCATACGCATTAATGAGTTCGACTTTATCTTTTAAAGTTAAATGTTTATGAGAAGACATTGTGCACTTCACGCGACACTGAACAAAACTGAAAATTCAAACTCAAAAGACGAAAGGCCGACAAAATTCCCCCCTCCTCCGCACACACCGAATTCATCAGAAGTTTTACACGTGCCTTAAAATTCTTGAAAAGGGGTTTAGAACCGCAACGTAAACCTTGATAAAATTCAGAGAATTGGAAATAGAAAATAAACACACGATTGAGGCAATACGTGGAAGAAACATTCCTAGAAAAAGGGCCGTAAGCTCTTCCGCTGTCCGTTATGGGGAGATCAAATTAAGTGCTAATCTAAACGAAACAGTGCAGATTGTCTGTCAGCGTCTGTTACAGAGAGTGTCCGCTAGACAGAAGCTGAAAACACGTTAAAACCAATAGAGGAGAGTTGGGGAATTTGAAAATGTCCGTTAAAGAGAGGTGTCCATTAGGAGAAGTTTCACTGTACAGGGATTTCTCAATAATTTTTTTTTTTTGACTAGTGAGTCAACTGTGGGGATTCAAAAAGAGTGTAAATGTTGAAAAATTACATCCAACATAATAGCAAGTTTTTTCCCCATACAAAAGTTCAAAAATACCGTTATGAGAGGATTACCAAAATTCTCTGTGTTGTGCAAGGATTTCAGGAATTTATCAATCATGTTAGAGCGAAACCGTGTTGTAGAATTGTGTTATACGGGGGTTGTCTGTATATGATATCAAAATAATTTTTTGCATTCAGTTCCTTTGTGACCACATTGTAGTAACCAATCAAATTGGCCAGACAAGACTTCCCTTAAACCCATGCTATATCTGAAGTATAGCTGCAGTTTTGTCTAGATGATCCTGCATTACTTCTTTAAACAGTGACTCCATTAGAGTCACCCATATTTGAAAGAGAATATTCTTAATGTGGTCTTACAATTGCTTTATACAGTAGGATTATGATCTCTATCTCTACAGGATGATGTTCAATAAATCATCGATAGGACACCATGTGCTTTCCTAGCTGCCTGTTTACACGGCTCAAAAAACTTCATATCTGCATAACCCCACTGTACGACCTTGCATTTTGCAGAATTAAAACACTGATGTGACTTCTCTGGCCATTTCTGAAATCTGCTCAAGTCATTCTGAAGGCACTGATCATTAATTACTCTATCAATCTTTACATCATCTGCAAATTTTGACATCATACCTACTATCCCTTCATCAAAGTTGTTTATAGTCTTTGCCTTTTCTTTTTCCTCTTATTTTTAGAAGTCTATTTTTACTGTTAAATGTTGTGATATTTCACTTTCTTAGTTTTATAACAAGCCTCTGCAATCAGTGTTTTAGGTTTCAAAATAATTTTGGCAATATGCACCCTTTTAGATTTTAAAAATTTTACGGTTTCATGGTTACTAAAATTTAAAAAGTATTTCAATAACATAAAAACTGCTTTACCATTTTCATATTGTATAAATATTATTATTAAAAAGCCACTGCTCAAAGTTGGATGCTCAGGTGCAAACAAGAAAATATTGTCTACTCCTCACTACACAAAAAGGTCCCAATAATAACAATTTTATTCTGTTTCAACTTCACTATTTGAATATAGCTGCTCCACCTTAACACAGCCTTGTTAATACCTGATTTTGGAGTTAAAAGCTTATCACAAGTTTCATGACTTTTCTATAAATGCATAACCTAATAGTAGAAATACCCAACGACCATAATGGAATGTAGATAAGTAGACTGGGGAAAATGAGGAGAAAAGTTGACAAAACCGGAGTAGTAACAATGGAAAAAATTTTTTATTGTTAATTTTTGAAATTTAGGTACCTGAAAAATAAAAGAAATATATTACAACTAGTACTTAATACTATATGTCCAATGATTTTAACTTCTTCATCAAGGGTCAGCAACTAAAACCAAAGGAGATATAGCAAGAAGTGGCTCCCGCACGCACTTTTTCAACTTGGTTTCATTATTTTAACCACGTGCTATGTAAATTTCAAATCAGAAACAAAGGTCTTACTTCTTGCTATATTTCCTTTGGTTTTGGCTGCTGACCCTTGATGAAGAAGTTAAAATCATCGGATCTATAGCATTAAATACTACTTGTAATATATTACTTTTATTTTTCAGGTACTTAAAGATTTTTTCCATTGTTACTACTTCTGGTTTTGTCAGCTTTTCTCCTCAATCTACTTATATACACTGAGTGATCACTGAATTATGACCACCCCTATGAAAACTGAATGCAACCCGTTGACCACATGAGGTACGAGAGTGCAGAATTAGTCGACCTACGTAACATAGATAAGGTGTCAGTGGTTCAGTATGTAGTAAAATTCCGAGTGTGATGGGTAAAAGGAAGGATTTGTCGGACTTGATAAAGGACAGATTGTGGGTGCTCAACGAGCTGGTGCCTCGATTTCCCAAACGGTTGAACTGGTGGGGTGTTCGAGAGCTGCCGTAGTTAAAGTGTACCAGGACTGGCATCAAAATGGTCAAACAACGACCCGATGGCAAAACTGCAAAGGTCAGCAAAAGGATGATGTTAGAGGTAAGCGTCGGGTCGGACAACTCGTACAAGTGAACAGGCACAGCACTGTTAAAGAGCTGACCACCCAATACAACATGGGCCAACTCGGAACAATATCTGGCAAGACCATGCGTCGCACGCTCGCACATATGAGCTATATCAGCAGACGACCCCTACAGCATCCTCTCCTAACCAAGGTTCATCAGCAAAAAAGACTCGCCTAGTGCAAAGAGCATGCAAGTTGCACGTTAGAATACTGGAAGGTGTGCTGGTCAGATGAGTCACGTTATTTACTCCACACCGTGGATGGTCGTGTATGGATTCGGCATCAACAACAACTCTTCATCCATCATGCATGGTATCAAAACTGCAGGCCAGTGGAGGGGGTTGTATGGTGTGGGGCATGTTTCACTGGCAGGAACTTGAACCCCTGGTGCATGTGCAACAACATATCAGTGGTCCGCTATCGTCGACTGTTTGCTGACTGTGTACACCCCGCTATGTTACACTTTATGAATGGCAATGGTGTCTTCCAAGATGATAATGCACCGAGCCATCGGGCACTTGTAGGAATGGTTTGAGGAACACAGTTCTGACTTGTAGCATATCGATTGGCCTCTGAACTCCCCTGTTATCAATCCCATAGAGCACTTGTGGGACACTATGGAGAGGCATATCAGGCATCTGGATGCACCAATCACCTCCATACTTGCATTGCTGACCGCATTACACACAGCTTGGTTGGCCATACCTCCCGAACGCTTCCGACATCTTGTTGAATCAATGCCACGTCAGATAGCTGCTGTACTGAGGGCAAAAGATGGTTGTTGCTATTTGGTTTTTAGGAGAATCAGCAACTAAGGCCATATTGCTCCGGGGATATGTGGTGGTCATTCCCTGACCTTTCTGCATCCTCCATATTTGGTAGTCACGGGCTATGCACTGCTGCTCCTGCCCACACGGCTACGGAGGCGGCAAGGGCAAAAGGAGGACCTACGAAGTATTAGGTAGGTGGTCATAATTCAGTGATCACTCAGTGTATATTATTAATGTCTTCCATGTCATATATGTGGGTTTCTTTGTATTTGTAAAGAGAGTTCCTAATTTGTTATAAGTGGAGAAAATTAAGGAAATATCTGTGTTAGCAAAGACTTGACGTAAACATCTGGCGATTTGACAGTGGTAAGGGAGGATTAATAAATGGTAAGGTCATAATTCAGTGATCACTCAGTGTGTGTATATATGTGTGTGTGTAAAACAACTTTATTATTTTATATATTTATAATTTTTTTTAGTTTTGCTTAAATATTTTAAAAATAAATAATATTCCATATTTTATTTTTTCAAAATATGAAAATATTTACCACACACACACACACACACCATACAATATGATATATATAGTTTTATTACTATTATGATTTCTTCTCCTTGTCGGAATTTTTTGCCCCATATTGGGTACTGGTATTAAGTGTATGGAGTGGTTAGTTGTATTAGTATTAGTAACGGCCACATGGTGCAAGAGAGCCTATGGCTTATGCTGCACCAGCCAAAAAAAAAAAAAATCTGAACAAAACAATGATAAAAATAAAAATATAATAAAATAAAATAAATAACTAAATAATAATAATAATAAAAAAATAAAAAAAAAATTAAACCTATCATCCTATGCGCTTCCCTTACCTGAAAGTACTATCCAGATGACCTTTGAATTTCCCCAAACTGTCGGCCTCTACCACCCATGAAGGCAACGTATTCCAGTAATTTATAACTCGCTGGCTAAAATAAAACTTTCTGCAGTCCAATCTAAATATTTCCCCCCCCCGTAACTTGAATTTATGTCCCCTAGTTCTAGCATCATTTATAATCTTAAAAATTTCACCCTCATTCATTTTACTGATGCCTCTCAGAGCCTTAAATACCTCAATCAAATCTCCTCTAAGGTGTCTAGTTTCCAAACTCTGCAACCCACATATTCGAAGTCTTTCTTCATAAGGACACCCTTTTGCCGATCTCACCAGGCGAGTTACCCGTCTTTGCACCCTTTCAAGAAGCTCGATGTCTTTCTTTAGGTGCGGTCTCCATACTTGAACACAATATTCCAAGTGTGGTCTAACATAAGCCTTATATAATGGGATTATCACGTCCCTATCTCTAACTTGCAAAAGTTCGATAGATCATCGATAGGACACCATGGGCCTTCCTTGCAACCTGTTTACAATGCTCAGAGAATTTCATGTCTGACCGTATCGTAACACCCAAGTCCCTTTCCTCCAGTACAGGGTTTAGTTGAACTCCACCAAGTGAATAAGTTATTTTGGGATTACTGTTTCCCAGGTGTAAAACCTTACACTTTGTTGGATTAAAGCAGAGCTGCCATTTTTCTGACCATTCCTGAAGTCTATCAAGATCTCTCTGAAGAAGCTCAGCTTGACAGTGATCGTTAACTACTCTACCAATTTTAACATCATCTGCAAATTTAGACATCACGCCCTCTATCCCTTCATCAATGTCGTTGATGAAAATTAAAAACAACAGTGGTCCCAATACTGATCCTTGGGGAACCCCACTTCTGACATCAACCCAATCTGAGGAATAGCAATTTATCACAACCCTCTGCCTCCTGCCCTGAAGCCATCCTTCTATCCATCTAAGGTTTTTCCCAGTGATTCCAACCTATTCCAGCTTATAAAGCAACCGCTCATGTGGGACTGAGTCAAAAGCATTGCTGAAATCTAAATAAACAATGTCGAAACTATTCCCTAAATCCAGCTCGTGAGTGACCCTTTCGAAATAGCGAACCAGATTTGTTAAACATGATTTTCCCTTTACAAAACCATGCTGATTATCCTTGAGAATTTGAATTCTATCCAAATGATCCTGAATTCCACCCTTGATCATTGCCTCCATGATTTTCCCTACTACTGAAGTCAGACTGACAGGTCGATAATTTCCAACTTCACTTTTAGAGCCACCCTTATGTATGGCAGATACATTTGCACTTTTCCAATCCAAGGGAATCTCCCCAGAGTCTAGTGATGCTTGCATAATTAGCCTCAATGGTTCAATGCACTCACTTGCAGCCCCCCTTAAGATTATAGGGTATATTCCATCAACTGCAGGAGCCTTACTGGTCTGTAGGCTCGAAAGTTTTTTCATCAAATAATCTTGCGAAATTTCAATATCATTAATTACATATTTTTTAACTTCGCTCCCACAATTTCCCATTGCCACAAAAGGCTTTTCATTTGTAAATATCAATGCAAAATAACTGTCGAGTTCATCTGCAACGGCAGCTGGTGTATTTATTACTATCCCCTTTCCCTTACGTAAAGGTCCGATCTGGTTTGTCCTGCTCTTCTTGGAATTTATATATGTGAAGAATTCTTTATCCCCCCCCCCTCTTTGCTCTGTTTGCTAGTGATTTCTCATAAACTGCCTTTGCCTGTCGAACCTTTTCTGTCGCTCTATTACACATCACCTTGTAGCTGTTATAGGCTTCAGTACTTTTTATGCTCTGTAACCTTTCCATGCCACCTTTTTCTGCTCAATAATGTGGCAACTTCACTATTCATCCAACTTGGAACCCTTCTCGTGGAGTATTTTTTTAATGGTATATACGCATTCAAGGCATCTGTGATTAATGTTTTAAAAGCGTACCACAGTTAATAGAGGCCATGTAGTACCTTAAGGCATCGTAATTTCCTTTTCTGAAATTAAAACCCATTCCTTTGCCTTTTACTTCTGCTACCTCTCTCGTCATCATCCACCGTAGAACTCCGTGATCACTTCCTGCTACTGGTTCCTCTACTGTCAGCCCTGTTATGTCATCTGATTCATGTGTGATGATGAGGTCTAGGATATTCTTTTCTCTAGTACTTTCCCTGACATGTTGATACAAATAACAGTCATCTAGTTGATTTAAAAATTTTGTTCCCCATGTTGAGTTTCCTTCCCATTTACTCCAATCAATTAGAGGCAAATTGAAATCACCCATAATAAGGCATTGCCGCTTACTTGCCCATTCCATTTGCATGTAGAGGCTTTTGTCATAATCTTCACAATCACCTGGTCTGTAGATTACTCCTACTCGCATTATACCTTTGTTTTCAACTATCTCACAGCATACACACTCTATACTAGCATGTGAAATGTCTGAATCCGGGAAAGCTATCGTTGCACTCAGGCTGCTTCTGATAAGAAGCATTACCCCACCATCCCTTCTATTTACCCTATCCTTCCTAAATACATTATACAAGCTGTACTGAAACTCATCATCCTCAATTTCCGGGTGGCACCACGTCTCTGTAAGCCCTATTATGTCCGCGTTACTTGTTTTAACCAGCAGTTCGAATTCGCTCATTTTATTGACGACACTTCTAACGTTACTGTATAAACAATTAAGATTTACTGTTCTTGTATATTTAACAACCCTAACACATCCCTTGAAGTTTTTTAGGCTCTCTTCCCTGATATTAGCTACCCGATCACGTGAAATGTTTCTGCCCCCAGAACATCTAGATAATACGTCCAGTTTGGGTAACAGATAAGAACTCTTAAGGTATATGCAAGAGTTACTTTGACCAATATTATCAGATAAACGCGTGTCAGTATTACCCACATCCCCCCCCCCCTAACTAGCAGTTTCCCAGAACATTTAAGGTATCCTCAATAATACTGGCAAAAACTTTTGCACCACCTTTGTTTAAGTGTATCCCGTCTCTACAAAACAAATTCCTTCTACCTACAAGTGTTAGGCCATGCTGATAGAAATTTATCCCCTAAAGCCTTGTGTCTGGTTACTACTATTATTATTATTCCTGTTGGTCGAGGAACTCTCCGACTATCCTACAGTTGTTCAGTATCATGGGTTTCTAGCATTCCATATACGTGTTCTCTGAGAAGTGCCTATTGCTAGTAGTTTCTAAAGGCTCTTTGGCACCATGCCTGTGGATGACATAGTGATTGGGACAGTCATTACTTGTTACATAAGCCACACATTTCTTTGATTTCCTGTCTTAGGTCTATATACCTAAGACAGGTATATAGACCTAAGACAGGAAATCATAAGATTTCTGGAGACTGCTGGTGTTAGGCACCACTACATCGAAGAGGCAGGTAGCAATTTTCTTCTTGTCGATGAGGGTGATATGTGTGGTCTGTTGTGCGGGCTCGTCTTGTCTGTTATTATAGCATGGTCCCAGTATAGTTGGTGAATATGGGTCTCTAATATGACCTGTGATCGATACTTGTAATACAGTATACTTTCTTTGATCAACCGACATTTTTGTGCTAGCTTCTGATGCATTATCCTGCCAGCTTGGTTCTGTCTATGGGTGAACTCTGTCTGGATGATCACCCTGCATCCCGTAGTGTGCTGGACTGTTTCTGGGGCCAGGTTGCATCATCAACATGTGTCATCTATTGCTTAGGAGTCATTGGCTACGTATTTCCTGTGGTTCCTGGAACTGATTATCTGGTCTTGGATGACGAGCATGAATCCTTCTGTCTTGGGAAGAAGCCTCCCACTATGTGAGCCATTCATTGGAAGCCATCTTATCTGTGTAATCTTGATGGAGGTCATTGTATTGCCTGCTATGGAGTGCCCCCTTCACCCATCTTTCTATCTTTGCTTCTTCTGTCTGTGTAAATAGGATCTAGTTGTTGAGGTTGGGGTGTGTGTGCAGTTTGTCTATCTTCCTTATGGCTTGGTAGATTGATACTATGTTTTCCTGGAAATAATCCCCTAGGTTGTTAATCGCCTTCTTCCGTTGTTCAATGACATCTGTCAAACCCCTCCCTCCTCCTTTCAGGGCTATGGTCAGTCTCTCAAAGACCAACTTCACATGGTGTTGGTAACTCTTGGTGAACAACCAAGCTTGGTGTTGGTGCAATCTTTGATCATGAAGGAATATGTTAGTACTGGGACTACGCAGGTGTTTATGGCTCTGACCATGTTCCTGGCACTCAGCTTTGTTTTTATTAGGCTCCTTAGTCTCTGATGGTATTTCTCAATCAGGCAGGCCTTGATCTCTTTGTGTTTTAGCTGTTGGGTCTGTGTCATCCCCAGAGATTTGTAGGTCTCTCTTGCTGTTATAGCTTTAATCTCTTCACCAGTCTTCAGATGGCTGAATATCCCTGAAGCAATCTTTTTTTTTTTTTTTTTTTTTTAAGTTAGTTGTTGGCGCATCAGCTTCTGTGGCCATAATGCACCTCCCAAGGTTTTTGCAGTACTGTGATCCAAGCCCAAGGCGGGATTCGAACCCGCGACCTTTGGGTTGCCAGGCAGGTACTTTACCCACCCGGCTAGCCCGGTGGGCTACTGGTTGTTCAGCATAACACTGGTTGTTATGCTGAAATATTACTCTTGCATCTTAATGCATTCATTTCCAACTATTTATTTGAAGATATATGCAGTATAGCATAGAAATAGTCTTAATTTATCATTGCAGGAGTTAAAAATTAATTGTTGGCTTAAGTTGCTGTGTGGACCCAGGACATGTCAGATGGAAATCTGAAAAGGCTTGGCATAAACTTGGGGGTGCTGCTGAAGAGATGGTTACATGTGCAAGATTTGAATGAAGACGTAGGTGGGATTATAACTTTATTTCAAGGGATTCCCGGGCTTTCCGAGTGTGGGCAAAGTGATAGAGAGGCTTGGTTCAACAACGATGCTGATGATCCTGGTTATCATATTTGAACCGAAGAAGAATGTGCTGACTTTAACCAAGGTGATTCTGATGACGAAGAGGAAGCAGGCCCACTCATGTGGAGACCTTCACTGCACTAGAAACTGCAACGGCATGGTGTGAGCAACAGTCTGAATGTAGTTCTACGGAGATACTGCTATTAAAAAGGATGAGAGACCTCACCGCGAAAAAAAGACAATCTTGCATGGTTCAAAGAAAAATTCAAGATTACATATTTTAAAAATTAAACCTTCCTAAGATTCATTATACTCTTATTTGTGTGCAATTACTTGTGTTTGTTGATTTCTGTTTAAGTAAAAAAGTGTGATTTATAGTTGAAACCATGTAAAACAACTAAGTAAGCTCAAAATAAATATAATACATATTGTTAAATATAATACAAAATGTTTTGGTTATTATTTACAAACCATTTCCTAAATCAATTTTTCATAATACTTCATATTTCAAAATACAGTAGTAATAACCTTGCATACAATAATTAAAAATTGTAGGCCTGATTACACTTTGTTTTGTATAAACTGGGTATTGTCATGTATTTGATTATCCGAACTATTTGATTAACCGAAACAACCTTGTGGTTCCAATTAGTTCGGATAATCAATGTTCTATTGTGTGTATATACCAGGTGGCTATAAAATAAGTTTCCCTATTCAGGAGACCCCAGTGTTAAAACAGAGTTAGCGATGTGAAAATCAGTGGGTATGTCATTAGCATTAGCATTAGCATTAGTAGAGGCATATGATGCAAGAAAGCAAGCTTATTCAGCATCAGCCAAAAAAAAAAAAAAAAAAACCCTCTCCCATTTCACCCCTCCGTTCGTTCGAAATACCTGTCCAGTTGAGCTTTAAATTTGTTTAGGCTATCAACTTCAACAACAAGTGATGGAAGTCGGTTCCACCAACCAACCACCCGCTGGCCAAAGGCAAATTTCCGCACATCTATCCGACATCCGTCCTTCCTCAATTTGAATTTATGCCCTCTGAGGTGATTATTCTGAGAAAGATGAAGAATCCCATTGGCATTGAGCATGCTCAAACCATTCAAAGCCTTATACACCTCTATCAGATCACCTCGCCGGTGCCTAGTCTCCAGACTCTGTAATTTGCAAAACTTAAGCCTTTCTTCGTAAGAGCAACCCTTTGTTCCATTTACTAATCTTGTTGCCCTTCTCTGTACCCGTTCCAGCAGCTCTACATCCTTCTTGAAATGAGGCCTCCAGACCTGTATACAGTACTCAAGATGTGGCCTAACCATTGCCTTATACAATGGAATAATCACCTCCTTATCCCTGCTAGAAAAATTCCTGTATATCATTGACAAGACACCATGAGCTACTCTTGCAGCTCGTCTGCACTGCTCAGAGAACTTCATATCTGCCTGCACAATTACCCCCAGGTCCTTTTCATTCTCCACTACTGTCAGTGTAGTACCGCAGAGTTGATACATTGCTCTGGGGTTACTGTTACCCATATGTAGTACTTTACATTTGTCAATGTTAAACTTCATTTGCCACCTCTCAGCCCATCTGTTCAACCTTTCCAGATCCTGTTGCAGCAGCATAGCGTCAGTAGTGTCCTTAACGACCCTGCCAACCTTTGTATCATCTGCAAACTTAGACATTAAACTTGATATCCCATCATCAATATCATTCATAAACACCGAAAACAACAATGGACCCAACACTGAACCTTGAGGAACTCCACTAATAACATTAGTCCACGTTGAGCAGTGTCCATTGATTACCACTCTCTGTCTTCTGCCACTCAACCATCCCCTTATCCATAGCAGCAATTTGCCTCCAATGCCACACTGCTCCAATTTGTGCAGCAGTCTTCCATGTGCAACAGTATCAAAAGCCTTTCTAAGATCCAAATATATAATATCAAAGTTATTCCCTGCATCCAGTTCTTTTGTGACTACATCATAGTATCCAATCAAATTGGTCAGGCAAGACCTGCCCTTAACAAAACCATGCTGCGTCTGAGCTATAACGGAATTCTTGTCTAGATGATCCTGCAGTGCTTCTTTAACCAGTGCCTCCATTAATTTACCTGGAACAGAAGTTAAACTAACAGGTCTTTAGGGTATGGGAAAGCGATTTGTAGAAAAAAAATTAGTTCAAATTTCTGCCACCATGGGGGGAACTGCCGCTGCACATATGTAAAAGTTGTCATTTACTTTAAGACATGCTGCTTACGCAAATGACATCATGTTAGATAAAAGCAGAAATGCCACCGTCAACAACTATTATGGCTCTTACAAAAAAGGAACGTGCTCTTTTAGTAAAACTCTTCTACCAGAATAATAGTAACGTTAATGCTACACTACGTGAATATCGGAAAATTAAAGATTTGCGTAAAGGACCTTTGACGTCAGTGGAGCTTCGAACACTAATAAAGAAATTTGAAGTGACCGGGTAGTTAGGTGTAATTCCAGACAGGGGACAATCACGTATCGGAACAGAGGTAGTGGAGATGAAGTGGCGGATGCAATGGCCTCCAGGTCTGAATGTGAAACACTACAAGTCAGTAGTGCCAGAGGTGTGCCAAGAGACTTGAACCTTCCTTGGTCTAGTGTACATAAAGTGCTTTGAATAATTTTATGCTGGTTCCCGTACAATATTCACATAGTGCAAGAAAAAACTAAAGTCTTGTGATCAGCAACAATTGATAGACTTTACACTACAATTTGATTCATATGGAACTTGACAATACATGGGCTTGAATGACCTTGTGGTCTGATGAGGCACACTTCACTTTCATGGGGCACAAAACTGCCAAATATGGGGAACTTCTCGTCCATCTGATGTGCATGAAAGACCACTACAAAGTCCATATGTTACAGGTATGGATTCACAGCAGCGTTTATAATCAGACCATTTTTCTTTGAAGAGTCTACACTTCATGGTCCCATAAGGTGTACAGTAACTAGTGCACGGTACTGCGCTCTTCTAAGAGATCACATTATTCCCGCTCCACAAGAAAGGTTCGGTTTGGTTTGGTTTGGTTTTGATTTTATTGGCGCATTAGCTACTAAGACTATAATGCGCCAAGACCAAGTCATATATAAAAAATTTTAAACTTTAAGTGACCTAATTAGTTAGGTCACTGTCAAAATGTATAAAAGGTATAAAAGAAAAATGTAAATTTTATATACAAGCAAAAATGTTTATTGATTTTAAAAAGCTAAAAATGGCAGACACATTGTCAATTGTCGGATAAAATCTGACTGAGTGTATATGGCTCAATCAGATGATTAAAAGCGGTAAAACGGATATTGCTAAAATTTGGACAGTCAATTAAATGTGTCTGATTGTTAAAATTGTGCCACAGGACTCACACATAGGAGGGTCATCAGCCCTCAGCAAAAACGAATGAGTCAGATGACTATGTCCTATGCAGGTCCGGGCAACAACAACAACTTCCTCCTTACGATTCCTGCGCAGACTAGACTGCCAAGGTTCAATTTCAGGCTTTATACGATATAGTTTATTCCCAGTCTGTCTATTCCACGAATCCTGCCATTGGGAATGTATCTTTTGGTGTATTATTTGCCTGTAGTCTGTATAGGGGACTGACAGGCAGCGATTATTATTGGGAATTGCTGATTTGGCTGCGGTGTCAGCCAAATCATTTCCCCTAATCCCAATGTGGCTGGGAATCCAGCAGAAGCGGATATCATATTCACGTTCACAGAGGAAACGAATCTGCTGAATGCTAGACAAAACTGGATGAGAATTATATCTCACAATTATTAAAGCCTGTAACACGCTGAGAGAGTCAGAATATAAAATGAACCATTGGTACTGGCATTCAGTAATGTGATCCAAGGCTAACTCTATAGCGTGCAGCTCTGCAGTAAAAATGCTGCATTCAGAGGGAATCTGCTCCGATGTAGTGCTGTCTGTAAAGACAGCAGCAGATCCCACATATGATTCCGACTTCGAGCCGTCTGTGTAAACTGGCACAAGGTCAGAATGTTCAGCTCGGTATGCTGAATAAAGCTGCAGGTAGACAGACGATGGAGTGTCCGACTTACCCCAATTTCTAAGGGACAAGTCACATGCCGGGACATGAGCATGACAGGGCGGAAGGGGTTGCTTTGGTGTTTGGGCAACCTTGTCTACCTTGACATTAAGTTCTTTGAGTAGCTCTTGGAGATGAATTCCAAAAGGTCGGTTGGCAGTCTTACAGGTGTTGTACAAATTTTCCCATCGTGGCTCAAAAACGGATGGCCACGTAGGATGGTCTGGCAGGATTTCAGTTTTAAAGCATAGTTTAGAGACAACTGCTTACGTCAAAGTGATAACGGCGGTTCTTTTCCTTCGGCGTATAAGCTCTGGACTGGAGATATTCGATATGCTCCAATAGCGGTACGGAGAGCCAGATGATGGACAGGATCCAGCCAATGAAGAACACTGTCTCTGGCCGAATTGTATACCAGGGACCCGTAATCTAGTCTGGATCGTACAAGTGCACGGTAGGTGTATAGTAAGGTGCATCGATCCGCACCCCAAGATGTAGAGGAAAGAGAGCGCAGAATATTCAGCCCTCTTGTGCACTTTGTGCGGAGTTGACGAATGTGATCCAGAAAGGTCAACTTTTTATCAAATACGAGTCCCAAAAATTTTGTGTCTGCCGCTACTGGAATAGCATTTTGTCCGAGCCTTAATTCAGGTTCAGGATGAAGATTATGCTTACGACAAAAGTGTATGCAAACGGTCTTCTCCAGCAAGAACCTGAAGCCATTAGCAAGTGCCCAGGAATTAAGGCGATCAATGGGTTTTTGCAGTTGTCTTTCAATAACCCTCATGTTGCATGACTGACAAAATATGCTAAAGTCATCAACATAGAGGGCACTGTTTACAGTTGGAGGAAGTTGTTCTGTGATGGAATTTACTTTGATAGCGAAAAGCGTGACACTTAAAACTGATCCCTGTGGTACTCCCTCCTCTTGGCTAAAGGAACGAGAGAGTGAGGATCCCACACGAACTTGGAAAGATCGATTGGCTAAAAAGTTTTTAATAAAAATGGGAAGTTGCCCCCTAAGAACAAGGCTATGCAGATCTTTTAAGATGCCCATACGCTTTCTCCATGTCAAAGAACACTGACACCAAGTGTTCGCGTTTTAGGAAAGCATCCCGGATGGACGTTTCCAATCTAATAAGATGGTCCAAATGGACCGGTTCCTACGGAAGTGGACCTTCTCTCCAACATCCGCACTGGATGTTGGAGAGAAGGTCATTTGATTCTAAATACCAGATTAAACGAGAATTAACCATTCTCTCCAGGATTTTGCACAAACAGCTAGTCAGAGCAGTAGGACGATAATTTCTAGTGAATTTTTGGATTTCTAGTGAATTCTGCCCTTCAATAAAGATTCTGTTATATAGAAGGAGCAGATAATCCGTAGATTTTATTGAAAGATGCTTGATCATTTCATAATGGATGTCATCCGGTCCAACAGCACTTACTTTGGAAAGAGTGAGGGCTCTTTTCAGTTCTTGTATAGTAAATGGCTCGTTGTAGGGATAAAGGCTCTTAGACTTAAAATGAAGTGCCTGTTTTTTGATTTGATTTTTCAGAACCAGGAACTCTGGGGAATACAATGATGTTGCAGAGATGTTAGAGAATGTTTCCCCAAGAGAATTGGCTATTGCAGTTGGATCTGCAATAGTGCATCCATTATAATCTAGGACTGAAGAAGAGTGGGATGTATATTTTCCCTTCATTTTCCGGATTTTATCCCAGACCAACTTAGTACTAGTGGACTGAGTAATTGATGAAGTAAAATTGATCCACGATTCCTTCTGACTCTGACGATGGATGTAGCATGCTTTGGCTCGTACGCGTTTTATAAGATTAGTCGTGGTAGGATATCTGCGGAATATCCCCCATGCTTTGTTTTGAGCCTTTTTTGCTGCTGTGCATTGGGAATTCCACCAAGGTTTGGGAAATTGTGGAAACCGGACAAATGTTTTTGGAACAGCATTCGCAGCTGCTTGGACAATGATTTCTGTGATGTACGTTACTGCATCATTGATAGGCTCCTGACTGACTGTACTTAGGTCAAAATTTGCCTGATGTTGGAAGGCAGGCCAATCAGCCTGATCAATCTTCCACCTTGGTAACCTGAAAGGAAGACATGGTCTCCCACTGTGTAACAAGGTTATCACAGGACAGTGATCACTTCCGTATGGGTTCTCATCCACTTCCCAAGTGAAAGAAGGGAGTAGAGAAGGGGAGCAGATAGAGAGATCAATGGCAGAAAAAGTAAGGGTAGGCATATGGAAGAAGGTGTTGGTTCCAGTATTTAGAAGGGAAAGATCATTGTCATTTAGCATACGCTCTATGACTCGTCCCCTTCCATTGAAGTTAGCGCTACCCCACAGGATGTTATGTCCATTAAAATCCCCGAGAAGTAAGAAAGGGGGAGGCAACTGCATTACAAGATCATCAAGCTCTTCCTGGGAGATGTCAATCCCAGGTGGCAAATAAATAGAACAGACGGTTAATAAAAATCCCACTGTAAGGCGAATTGCAACAGCCTCTATGCTAGTTGTAATTAGCAAGAGCTGAACTGGTGTCTGGTTGTTCACAAGGATAGCCACTCTTCTGTGAGCAGGACCATCCGCAATTCTATCCTTACGAAAAATTGTGATGTTATGCATGGTGGGATCATCTTTTGCCTTTAGATAAGTCTCCTGAAAGCAAAATCAGACTGGCTTGTGCTTTTGCAGGAGGGCCTTGATGTCATCAGTATTTCGCCGGAATCCAAGACAATTCCACTGTAAGAATTTAGCCATTATTTAGACTTAGTGGGTCCATCAGGCAGCTTCCGAGGTGCTGAGGGCTTACTTTTGTCAGTCTTGGATTTATCTTTTTTTGGGAAGAATGGACGCTGTCCCGTGTCCATTTCTTCCTCTGCAAAGAGTTCCAAGACTGATTCATCCGGTACCTCCTTGTGCTCGACATCCATTGTTTCTCTTATTACTGTTGGCTCTTTACCACTTGGTTTTGGTAGTGGTGGAGCACTAGGAGGTATGGATATAGGAATGGCAGCTGACTGCGTTTTTTTGGTGAGCTTTTGTGAACTCAATAGATAGCGTGCAATCGGAGTGAATGACTCTCTTGGTGGTACAGTCATCTCAGTTTGCGTACCGTTAGTGCACTTCGCAGAAACCTTCTGGGCATATGAAGGCTTCCCGCTATTTATTGGTTGCATGCGTTTTATAGCCTCTGGCTGGGTAGGAGATATTCAGCTCTGTTTTTAGTTTTTGGATCTCTTTTTTCATCCTTCCACCGCTGGCATACTCTGGAGTAGGCAGGGTGTTCTCCTTGGCAATTTATACAGATCAGTTTGGAAGCTGAACATTCCTTGCTATCGTGATCTTTCGAACCACATCAAGCACAGGCAGGGTTACCACGACAAGCCGTTTGTGAGTGGCTGTATTTTTGGCATTTAAAACACCTCAGTGGGTTTGGTATGTAAAGCCTCACTGGGCAGTTTAAGTAGCCTGCCTTGATGGAACTTGGAGGCCGTGGGGTGTTAAATGTTATGATGAGAACTCGGGTAGGGACAAGATTCCCATCCTTCCGCATTGATATTCTCTTGACAGCCATCACTCCTTGGTCTTTTAGTTCAGAGCAGATCTCTTCTTCAGAGACATGAAGAAGATCCCACTTTGAAATGACACCTCGTGAAGAGTTCAAAGTTTTGTGGGGTGTTACACTGATCGGTATTCCCCTATGGATGTCACATTCAGGATTTTTTCTGCTTGCTTTGTACTTGAAGCTTCAATTAAAAGATCGCCAGAACGCAGCCGTTTTACGGATTTTGGTGATCCTGCCAACCCTTCTAATCCTTTCTTGATAAAGAAGGGTGACATCTTCCCAATTGACTGCTCTCCGGTAGAATGAAGAATGAGGAAAAGTGGCGTTATAGATGGTGTTTTTTCCTCAGTTCTGGCTCTTTTTGCAGAATTGCTCTCACTCTCATCTGATCGATTAGGTAGGGCCTTGTTGGGGCCCCGGAAGAAATTGGATTTAAATTACTCATAAGAGTAAAGAGAAAGTGTCTGATGCCTAAGTACCTCACCCACCAGGGAGACCTACGAGGGGACACCCACTCGTGAACTAGCAGGTACTGCGTACACGAATGGGACGCTGAGTTCGCTTAGGAGCACCATACCCACGTTACCAATAAGTCTTTATCCCGTCCCAGGACCATAGGGAGGGAGACTTATAGGAACGCAGTTGACCCTAGCAGTAAAAAACCACCCGCCGATTGATCCCAGTCGGGCCGGTCCGGGACCTCCCATCTTGTCGAAGCAGGGGCCAAAGTGGTGTATTAAGGCTGGGCCCCTCAACCACCAGGATCCCCCCTTTCCGAAATCCAAGGGTCACGGTGCACGGCTGCACACGCCGGATTCCAATGATGTAACCTGGAACCAAGGTATGGGCGTTAGATCCCAGTGATGCTAATCTGGAAAACCAGCAGCATCACTGGGAGATCCCCTCACCACGTACAGGTGCCCACATCGAGGGGCCGCAAGAAAGGTAATGCTTAGAGACGGTAGTGTTCTTGCAAGGTGGTGTCCCTCTCCATGTTGGTCAACAAGTGAAAGAACTGTTCTGTTGAACATTTGGAAATTAATGCATCATTTCTAGAGACTTTCCGCAGTTCTGGCCAGCAATCACTAGATCTCAATCCTTGATTTTTGGCTATGGAGATACCTGAAAGACAGAGTTTAGCATGGCTGCATACAGACGCCTGTCGATTTGAAAGCAAGCAATAAACAGCATGTAGCCAACATTCCCAATAAGATGCTACGTGAAACTGTGTCGCATGCAGTCCTGTATTTTCAGAATGTCATCTCAAACGAAGGAAAGCACAGAGAACAATATCTGTAGATTTCTAAGTTGTGATATTAAAATCTAATCCTAAGTTAAGTATTCCATCTCGTGGTTATAGTGCCAATTTCTCTCCCTGGTGGCGGAAATTTCAACTAATTTTTTTTTCCTTCTTCAAATCGTTTCCCGCATACCCTAAATGACATACCCACCGATTTTCACAGCGCTGTCTCTAACCGTTTTGACACTAGGATCTTCTGAATAGGGAAACTTATTTTCTAACCACCCGGTATATATACAAAGGGTACTAGGAAAGTTTTGCAATACAGCTTTGTTTATTTAATTTTTTCAAAGTAATTTCCTCTACATTCAATACACCTCTCCATCCTCCGACACCAATCTTTAAACCAGTTCTGCCAAGTTTCACTAGGGAGTAAAGCACACTCGTTGTCCCAAGCCCGTAGAAGGTCCTCATCACTGGAAAACCGCCTCCCTTTTAGCTTCATTTTCACATGCGGGAACAGTGCAAAGTCTCAGGGAGCAAGGTCTGGACTGTAGGGAGGGTGCTCGAGAAGTTTCAGTCCTGTCGTGGTCAAATATTCGGTGCAGGCTTTGGCGCGGTGAGCTGGAGCATTATCGTCATGGAGGTACCAGGTGTCCATTCTTGACTTTGGCCACAGGTTCTTCATAGATCCAATGACTTTAGGCAGGCATTGTTCAGTATACCACTTAGCTGTGACTGTCTTCTGCGTGTCCAAAACGACACGTTCCACAATTCCACTCGATTTGAAAAATACAGCTATCATTTTCTTCTTTACAGATCAGGATTTTCTGACAATTACGGGTGTGTCGTCATCATCAAAGACCCAAACTTTGTTTTGAGCCTTGGTCGGCAGATCGTAATAGTACAACCAAGTCTTGCCACCTGTCACGATGTTGTTCATATACCGAGATTGTCCCTTATCAAACTTTTTTAACATCTTCCGGCACCAAGTCACACGTCGTGTCATCTGCTCTTCAGTCAGTTGATGCGGCACCCAGAGAGAACAAAGTTTCTTTACGTGCAAATGATCTTGCAGAATCGAATGAATTGCTGGTGCATTTAGGCCCAAAGTATCCTCTATCTGTTGGTAGGTCACTCGCCTGTTTTCGTCAAGCATTTTCCTCACAGCAGTAACGTTTTCCTCCGTAACTGACGTTCGTGGCCTTCCCGGCCTCTCAGAATCCTCCAGAGTGAAATTTCCCCTTTGGAATTCTCTATACCACCTGAATATCGTTGTACGATGTGGACAATCATCACCTAGTGCAAGAGTTATTTCTTCTAAGCACTGGTCTATGGTTAAACCACGCACAAAATTATACCGCAAAACTGTCCTTATCTCATTTCGTGACCACGATGCCATCGCAAGCACTTTACACTCTCACTACTAATGAATAACTGAGCCCATCGACTTGGCGCGGCGGCTACTATGCACGTATGAACATGTCTCAACATGCAACAAGCAGCTTCCTGTGATTCATTGTTGCGTCATATTGCAAAACTTTCCTAGTACCCTTTGTATATATACACATACAGGTAATCCTCGTATAACACAGTAGTACAAAATCTTGGGTAATGCGAAACCGTGTTATACAGGACTAAGAACCAGTACAAAAAGGGGGATTACGTTCCAAAAGCTAACAAAAATACGCTATTTTTTTATAACTATCAGAAACTTAATTTTTATAGTAGTAATAACTTAATATTTTAACTTTATTTTTATAATAGTGGTAACTTAAATAGTAATAACTGAACAAACATCTTACCTTACAAACTGTGATACCTATATGTGAGATAATGTATGTTCATTTAATTTTCTTCCTCTTCATTGCTGCTAAGCGCAATCTCTTCTGCAGCATCTAGATTTCGTGTAGCTTCTACTCTCTTTAAAAGTCACGAACTGCACTCTTCAAAGTTACAATTATTTTTTATGGTCTGAAACAAGCACAAGTTCAATAGCACAGAACCTAACCCAGGGATCTCCCAACAAACTACAGTGGACCCCCACTTTAAATGATACGTGAAAGTTGGAAGAATATTTTCCAGTTAGCAAAATAAAAATAAATTTACACTTACATACATAGCTTAATTAATACGTACTGTAATATGTACATTAAAAAAGTAAGAGATTACCTCAATCTTTTTTGTGGGATGCTTCCCGTCAATTCTCTCCCAAATGTGACGAATAAAATAAGATGAAAAAAAAAAACAAATTAATGAATTCCCTCACTCACAGAGATATGACCAAATCCGATGCGCAATGGAATCGAAAGGAAAGCCGAGAGCCCCAACCCGACCCTGAAACACACAAAACCACCGCAGCAAGACCATGAATGCGAGAAGACATTGTGTCGGAATAAATAGTTAAAACTGCTCCCGATAATAAATAATTAAAATCACAATTAAAATGATTAAAAAAACACTATTAAAATTAAAAGGATTAAAAGTTACAATTTGGATGAATACTCAAATTAAACAATATGCACAGCTGTTTCCCTTCCTTAAGCAGACCACACTTTTCAGCTGATCGCTGTGTTCACGGGATGGGAATATCATGAAGTGTTTGTTTGTGTGTGTGTATTTGACTCTGAAATAGAGAAATTATTTATATTGGGGCATGCACAAAAAGGACCAGAAATCCAAAATTAGGTAAGGCTGAAATTAGAATTTTCGTGTACTTTCATTTCAAGCATTTCAGTGATCAATAATTTTATGTAATTGTGTTGTATATTTAAAATTACCACTACACTGAATAGGAATACGTGACCATCATTGACCTTACGAAGGGCCAACTTCGATGCATTTGCACCCGACGTGCGGACGGAAGCAGTATGTTGCTTGACACGTAAATCTAAAGTGCAGTGAGTGGAACCCTCATACGATGAATCACACTGACTACTTGCTGAACCAATAAGTCTTTTTGTGGAATATGGCAGAGACCATATTTAAAGTCTATCACAAATTGTTTCTTGGGGAGTTTATGAGGGGTAAATTAAAGTTCAGACCCTTCACAAAAGGAGAGAAATCTGATCCTTAGATAACGCATATGAAAATAAATTAGTAACTTGTTTATATGTTGCCTTATTATGCGTATGATGTGGGGAAGAATGTATGTAAGCTAGATTGTATGAGCGTCTGCTTGCATAAACATGTCTGGGTTATTGGTGGGTATATTGCATCTCTATAAAGTGGGAGTCGATCCCGATATGAAACTGTTAATAAAACATTTAAATTAAGCGAGTGCCTATTTTTTTATGTCAGTAGCCAATGCATCCTGCCTTAAATCTATAAAGGATTTTAACACGGTCCAATCGTTAGAATGTAAATATTTTTTTTATTTTATCATGAAATGCAGTCATCTGAGAATAATAACACCTCTTCATCGCAAAATAAGAATTTAAGGCGAGTCTAATAATATGGTGTGACGTAGCAAAAGCCAGTTCTTTAATACCAGGTCACCTATGATTAAAATTAACCCTTGCGAATTTAGGCATGATAATTTCATGGAGGCAATATTTCAGAAAAGAAATATGATGTTTTTGTGCGGAATATTTCAGTGTCAATTTGATATAATTTTGCACCATATTAATACAAAAAATCTCTCATAGTAAAACTTATCAATTAGTATGTAATATGTTTATACTAATTGATATTTCAGTTCACTGACTTTTTCTTTTCGTTGCAAAATTTAAAACAGTAAAAATAATAAGCAATTAATAACAAAGAACACGGCACATACAAGTTGCAACAAACACGATACGGAGTAATGAGTTTCTGAAAATGTATTTACGTTTTTAATATGATTGAATATTTCACCATAATAACATGAAAACCCACAGAATTCCAGCTATCGGAATTCTGTGGGATCCAAAAGCAAGATCGAGTTAATACCCATTTACAACTAATTACACTAAACAAAAGACCAATAAACCAGAAACCGCAAATTGTTTTATGTAGTGACCTCCAGAAATGTGCTTTAGAAAAATACCAAGTAGGCGATAACAACTAGCGAGTCAACAGCGGGGATTCACAAAAAGGAATGGAAACACTGCAAATTACATCTAACAATAATAGAAGGGTTTTCCCAGCACAAAAGCTCAAAAATACCATGTTATGCGAGATTTCCAGCAATTCTCAAACCATGTTAGAAAGAAACCGTGTTGTAGAAGTACTGTGTTATACGGGGTTGCCGGTATATATATATATATATAAGTTGTATTAAAAAGATGTAATAATATATTGAATTAAATATGCATAAATGGATGTGATAGTTATACAAAGTGCCAGCAACTAGCAGGGTGAGAAAAGTAGAAAAAAAATTTGTAGTAGATTTATGAAAGGTGAAAGAATGTTAAAATCCTAGAGGTTATGATAAATTAAGAAAAATTATGGACTGAATTACCACGTCAATACAAAAGTGGGGGAACTGTAAAGGAAAATTAGTACATCAAATTAATAATATAATTCAAATAAAATGGAATTAAAAATAAAAATTTAAAAAAAATTAAAATTAGAATTTTTATTTTAAAATTAAAATATAGAAGTTTTAAAAATTAAAATTTTTATTTCTATTAATTTTATTTTATATTTCCATTTTATTTGCATTATATTATTATTTTAATGTGCTAATTTTCCTTTACAGTTCCCCCACTTTAGCTTTAGCAAAGGCACATGATGCAAGAAAGCAAGCTTATATAGCATCAGCCAAAAAAACCCCCCTTATTTCACCCATCCACTCGCTCCAAATGTTTGTCAAGTTTTGCCTTGAATCTATTTAAGCTATCAACTTCTACAATGACAGATGGAAGTTTGTCCAGCAATCAACCACCTGCTGGCTAAAGGCGAACTTCCACACATCTATCCTACAACTGTCTTTCCTCAATTTGAATTTATGCCCTCTCAGGTGATTATTCTGAGCAAGAGGAAGAATCCCATCAGCATTCAGCATGCTCAAACCATTCAAGGCTTTATACACCTCAATCAGATCACCTTGCAGGTACCTAGTCTCCAGATGCTGTAATTTGCAAAAGTTAAGCCTTTCTTCGTAAGAGCAACCCTTTGTTCCATTCACTTTATTTTAATTCAGCATAATTCGGCCCATAAGTTTTCTTAATTTATTATAACCTCTAGGATTTTAACATACTTTCACCTTTCACAAATCTACTACACTTCTTTTTCTATTTTCCTCATTCTGCTAGTTGCTGGCATTAGGTATAACTATCACATCCATTTATGCATATTTAATTCAATATATTAATACAACTTATATTTACTTATTTGCATCCTTTAATACATATTTATTAATTTTGCATTCACTGAAACCATTTCATCAACTATCTAACTCTTTAAACATTATCTTTATACAGTTACAGTGAATACTCATTTATATATATTTATATTGCTTATCATTTATTAGCTTAGAACATCAATAATGCAGATTTTTATATTTTACCAGTAAGCACTTCTATGGACAATGTACATAAATGGTGGTGATGTACTTGTGAAGTGAGCAGTCAGCTGTAGCAGCAATGAATTAGAGTTATCTCCACTTCTCTTGAACTTTCTGTTACTGTTTTGTGTGCATTTTGCAAATGGATTAATGTCTGCAAACTTGCATATCTAAATCTTTTTGCAAAATAAAGTGCAGAGTCCAAGGGCGAGCTAGGCTCAACTTTGTTCTAAGGACAAGCCTGTGTCAAATCCCTCATGTGATTAAACAAATCCTGAAGGCAATTATTTGTTTTCCATAGCATTAAATTTCTCTTCTGTCTAAATTTTGAAATCATCCAAATTCGTTTATAGATTATATACAGTTTTCCTTTCTTTTAACATCTATCACAAATACAGCAACATTATTTATTAATAATTATAGCTTAAGAAAAAAAAATTAAGCTACTAGCTGGGAAATTTTCTTTTTTATACAATGTAAAAATTTAAGTTCTGCTTAAAAGTCCAAGCTGAAAGAAAAGTATTAATTATAACACTTTTATGTTGGTACAAAATGATAAAAAATAAATAAAAAAGCTGTTATATAACCAAATTGGAGATAAACTTATATTCTACCTGAGATAAACATACTACTTCATTCCTATTGTTTTCAGAATGACTAACTGGATCTTCAAATCTTTCCTGGGATGTTTCACTAGTAACTGGTGACTGCTGAAAATCGCTGTCACTACCACCTGATACTCCATTGACTACACTGTATGAATGTAATGGAACCTGAAAGTTTCAAAAAATAAGCAAATAAAAATTTATTAAAGTTTTTCTAATAAGCCAAATAAACCCAAAAATATGTTTAAATATTCAATGTATCGAGAGAAAAAAAAGAGAGAGTGAAAGAGAAATAACAAAGTTATTATAAACAAAAAGAAAGAACAGGGATTCTTGACTGAATATACAAAAGTAAATAGAAATACTGAAAAAGAACTTTCAAGTGCAGATTGAAGATATATACAAAGGGTACTAGGAAAGTTTTGCAATACAGCTTTGTTTATTTAATTTTTTCAAAGTAATTTCCTCTACATTCAATACACCTCTCCATCCTCCGAAACCAATCTTTAAACCAGTTCTGCCAAGTTTCACTAGGGAGTAAAGCACACTCGTTGTCCCAAGCCCGTAGAAGGTCCTCATCACTGGAAAACCGCCTCCCTTTTAGCTTCATTTTCACATGCGGGAACAGTGCAAAGTCGCAGGGAGCAAGGTCTGGTCTGTAGGGAGGGTGCTCGAGAAGTTTCAGTCCTGTCGTGGTCAAATATTCGGTGCAGGCTTTGGTGCGGTGAGCTGGAGCATTATCGTGATGGAGGTACCAGGTGTCCATTCTTGACTTTGGCCGCAGGTTCTTCATAGATCCAATGACTTTAGGCAGGCATTGTTCAGTATACCACTTAGCTGTGACTGTCTTCTGCGTGTCCAAAACGACACGTTCCACAATTCCACTCGATTTGAAAAATACAGCTATCATTTTCTTCTTTACAGATCGGGATTTTCTGACAATTACGGGTGTGTCGTCATCATCAAAGACCCAAACTTTGTTTTGAGCCTTGGTCGGCAGATCGTAATAGTACAGCCAAGTCTCGTCACCTGTCACGATGTTGTTCACATACCGAGATTGTCCCTTATCAAACTTTTTTAACATCTCCCGGCACCAAGTCACTCGTCGCGTCATCTGCTCTTCAGTCAGTTGATGCGGCACCCAGAGAGAACAAAGTTTCTTCACATGCAAATGATCTTGCAGAATCGAACGAATTGCTGGTGCATTTAGGCCCAAAGTATCCTCTATCTGTTGGTAGGTCACTCGCCTGTTTTCGTCAAGCATTTTCTTCACAGCAGTAACGTTTTCCTCCGTAACTGACGTTCGTGGCCTTCCCGGCCTCTCAGAATCCTCCAGAGTGAAATTTCCCCTTTGGAATTCTCTATACCACCTGAATATCGTTGTACGATGTGGACAATCATCATCTAGTGCAAGAGTCATTTCTTCTAAGCACTGGTCTATGGTTAAACCACGCACGAAATTATACCGAAAAACTGTCCTTATCTCATTTCGTGACCACGATGGCATCGCAAGCACTTTACACTCTCACTACTAATGAATAACTGAGCCCATCGACTTGGCGCGGCGGCTACTATGCACGTATGAACATGTCTCAAAATGCAGCAACAAGCAGCTTCCTGTGATTCATTGTTGCGTCATATTGCAAAACTTTCCTAGTACCCTTTGTAGATATACGAGGTGAGACAATAAAGTTACTTGACTGATGCAATAAAAAGAATATTGTATCAGTCACAAAGGATCTAAAAAACGGCTTTAATTTTATTAAAAGTAATCAACATGACTGAATACACTGTTCTAAAAGTTATAAGTCAGCAAAAGCATCCAAAGAGATGATGTCCAGTTTATGTCATCAAGATTCTGAAATATCTTTCCTTGAATGCAGTTTTCAGCTTGGGAAGAAGTCCACTGGTGCTGGATCAGGAGAGTAGGGTGGTTAGTTAATCTGTACAATGCCATGTTTCATCAGAAACATCTTCACAACAAGGTAGAATGGGCAGTTGTAACAAGAACCAGCTGCCTTTCTCTTGAAATTGCAGCTTCACCCACGAAATGCACTTTAATAACCTTTGAAGCACCTGTGGGTAGAATGCAGCATTGACTCTCTTCAGTTCCTCTTCAGTTAAAAATTCCTCATGAATTCCACCAAGTACAGCAGACTCTCGATTTACCGGGATACTTCAAGACTCCAAATAAAAAAAATAAAAATAAAAAAATCAACCAAAAATCATAAAATTCAAGTAATAACTAGAACCTGCCGCTCTTAAAAAAAAAAAAAAAAAAAGAGAGAGAAGAAATGTTTAGTTTGTTTTAGTGCGTCGCGTAGATTGTTGTGTTCTGTTGCACTGCGAAATTTTGTTTAGTTATTTATGTCAGGGATGTCAAAATGTTTTTTTATAGTAAATAATTTTTTTTTTGTTGTTGTTGTTGTTTAGAAATCGCGAAAATGACGGGTAAACGCAAAGGAGTTGCACATTCAGTTAAACAAAAACTTGGAATTATTCAAAAGTTTTAAAATAGTGCATCCGTTAAATCTTTAATGATGAACATTATAATGTTGGTGACCAAAACCATACTCAACATCGTAAAATATAAAGGGATGCTATTAGATTTAATATAGACATCGCAAAAAATAAAGGGAAGCACGCGAGTAGTGCGTGGTAAGTTTTTTCGTTTTTTATCTATCGCCATATTTTTTACATAGGTTGATGAGCATTTTAAGATACAGTTAGTCCCCGACTTACACAACTTCAGACTGACGTAAGGTTTTTTTTTCACTCTTTTTTTTTTTTTTTTTTTTTTTTTTTAGGATTGTAAAATTTAAAACAAAAAAAAAAAATAACATAAAATAAGCAATCAATAACAATGATCACAGCACGCATAAATTGCATAAAGTGCACAGATACGGAGTAACAAGCAAAAAAATAGGAAAGAAGAGAAGGTTCTTAGAATTTATTTATGTTTTTTTTTTTTATATGACTGAAGATTTCAATGAAGGAGACACACATTTCACCATAATGTAAAAATCCAGAGAATTGCAGTTATCGGTATTTTTGCAAATGCAATAAGATGAGTTTACTACCGTTTATAACTAGACGCACGAACAGAAAAGCCCAATAACATGGAAAGTGCAAATTGTTTTTATTATTTTTTTGTAGTGATCTCCAGAAAAATATGATCTCGCGCAGGGTGATAATAGTGAATTTTCACCTTAACCCTGTGAAGTTCTTTACAGAAAATTCATTCTGACCATTATCATGGTGCCGATAAAGAGAATAAGTGACAGCGGTACTAGAAAATCTACCAAGAAAAGGAAAGCGATCAATTTGGATCAAAAAATTAAACTACTAATCAAGTATCGCGCTGAATTCAGATTTGTTAATAATAATACAGCAGAAATATGTTATTAGTCAATCCCGAGTTACGGAAAACCCGATGAAGTAAGAAGTCCTGGAACGTATCTCTTACGTATGTCGGGGACTTCAGTATTTTTGGATTAACTGGTAAATCGATTATCCGAGATTTGTTTTTTATCATCTATCCCGGAAAATTGAGTCTACTGTATGTCATAAAACATGATCGGTATCGTCTTGATCCTGGACTTCTGTAAACAAAAATTTCTGGCCTTGGTGATGATTTTGAAGTCCACTGCATGACTGTCTGTGGGTAGCATTGAAACACAATGCTCGTCTCCAATAATAATACAGTTGAGGAAATTAGGACTATCTTGGCAAGCCCTGGATTATGTTACCCATTTATGGACAAATTCAATGGAAAATTTCGGTGAAACAGAAGCTTGTTTATTTGTTATTTGGTTTTTAGGAGCATTAGCAACTAAGGCCATATTGCTCCGGGGATATGCGGTGGTCATTCCCTGACCTTTCCGCATCCTCCGTATTTGGTGGGCACGGGCTTGAACCCCAGTCTAATCAAGAAGCATGTGCTATGCACTGCTGCTCCTGCCCACCTGGCTACAGAGGTGCCGAAACACAAGCAGTTGCTCTTGACATCTCAAAGGCTTTCGATCGTGTTTGGCTTCCATCTTATGTTCCAACTGTTTTTTTTTTTTTTTTTTTTTGTTATCCAGTTTTCTCTCTGATCGCTCACTGAGGGTGATGGTAGATGGCTCTCTGTCTTCAAACTTCTCCACTAATGCTGGTTTCCCCCCCCCCCAAGGTTCAGTTCTTTACCTCACTCTTTTCCTGTTGTATATTAATGACCTTCTTCCATTGACTGGAAATCCTATTCATAGTTTTGCCGATGATAGCACATTGCATTCATTTTCCATTTTGAGAAACATTGCCCTGCTCAATCAGCTTCAACTTCTTGAATATCTGTTACCAATTCCTTAAATGCCAATCTCCAGTGGGGCAAAGACAACTTAGTTGATTTCAATCCTTCTAAAACTCAGTCTTGTCTTATATTTCGCGAAAAGGATTCTTCTGCTCCTATGCTTATCTTTGGTGACACTCCGATTTCTAGGCAAAATGATATTATCTCTTTTGGGGATTACCCTGACTTCTAATCTCTCTTGGCACAAGCACATTATGAATATTGCTTCCTCTGCATCTAAAAAACTTGGTTTTCTCTTTTGCTCTCGGTGTTACTTTTCTTCCAAACAGCTGTTCACTCTGTACAAATCGCAAATTCCAACCTACCATGGAATATTGTTCCCACATCTGGGGTGGTGCCCCCAAAACCTCTCTCAGGCTTCTAGATTCCATTCAGAAGAGGGGAGTTAGGTTAATTAATGACTCCTCTCAAAAAGACTCTCTCCACTCGCTGTCTCATAGATGTATTGTTTCTGCTGCATGCTTTTTCTACACATACTTCCATGGGCACTGTTCTTCTGAATTGGCTTCTATAATTCCCACTCTCTCTCTCTCTCCCTCTCTCTCTCTTTCAAAACAGTCCGAACATGTGCCGCCACTAGCCAACATCCATTTACTGTCCAACTTCAAACTCACAGAACCAACTTTTCATCTTCCTCATTTATTCATTCAACTGCTGTTTTCTGGAACAACCTTCCTTCATATGTATTTCCTGAAAATTAGTCTACAGAAGTTCAAGTCCAAGGTCAACAATATCTTCTTTCGTCTTCTCAACCTCCAACCCAAGCACAGTACTAAGTACTATAGGTTCTAATACCTCTCATGTTTGGGGTTTTCATAAAAAAAAAAGTCCGGATGAAGTCTTCGCATGATGACACTTTTCACTGCTTCTGCTCATCTGTGATTCTATGCGACACAAATTTTACACAGATCTTCCTTTTCCCTAAATCTTCAAGCAGAATTTGATTCTTCATCTCCTTATTCATATCCTTCTCACCATCCATCATTCTGAAGGCCAAGCGACAATCTCTTGCCCCAATTTCCTGAACTTTTGCAATTGTTCTCAATTTGAGAGGTTAATGGATGCCTGTCTCTTGGGTCATCACAAACATCCCCAATGTCCACTTTTGACCCACTTATCATTCAAACGCACTGATATGACTAAATATTTCCTCGCCATAAACAGTACGGAAATTTTTCACCTCACCATAATGAAATTTTTAATATTTCATTAGCTATACAATATCGGTGTAGATACACCATAGATAACTCTTAAGAAACTTCGATGATAGTGTGGTAGGCATCATTTGCTCTATCTCATATTGTGCTCTTCCTTCACAGTGAGTTGCCATGGTATTGCACTACCTTATTTGAGGTAGTGCAATACCTCAAATAAGTAACGCTTTACTAATAGAGAAGACTATTGTTACTTATTCTCAGTGAGTACCACCACTCAGACAGCACCGTTTCAAAGCTATTGGCCTATCACCGGTGGGTGGGCAGGTACCCTGGTATTGCAGACATGACAACCCATTTGTGAAGATAATCACACAATATGAGAGATGCCAAAAGGTTTATATGATCGTATTTAAAATTAAGTAAATGCAATAAGGCATAATACTGTAAGAGTTTAAGGGTTTTTCTTTGCATCTTTCAGCAAAAGATGCAAAGAAAAACAATAAAGACTTTACTTATGTAAACTCTAGAAGGAAGGGGATGAATCAGATTGGATCACTTAACATAGATGGGTTGACTATTGATGATCGTGTTCAGGTAGCTGATAAACTTAATGAGAATTCAGCATCAACATTCACACATGAGGAGTTATTCAATGAGGAAAATGCCAGAAGTTTATCAAACTCTAACCGGTGAAATACCACTACTTTGCTTATTGGAGGCTTGAAGTGGTGAAACCCATGTTTAGTCTCTAGAGCAAAGTTTCCGGCATCCCCCTCCCCCCATACTTCTCCTTCAACCCATGCACGGTACTAAGTAATATAGGTTTTGATACCTTTCGTGTTTGGGGTTTTCATAATAAAAAAAAAAAAAAAGTGATTTTGTAATAACTGAGAGCAAAGTGGAGAGAAATTGTTGAAGTTAAACATAAGGAAGGCACCTGGGGGTCGACAGGATCTATCCAGTTATATTAAAGGAGGCAAAAAAGGAAGTAAGCAAACCCTTAGCCATAATTATGTGAGTTTCCTTGGATTCAGAGGAGGTCCGCATGGACTGGAGGTGTGCAAATGTATCACCAATTCACAAAGGAGGTTCAAAAGTTGACAGTAGCTATAGACCTGTTAGTTTAACTGGGTTTCTGGAGAAAATAATGGAGTCACTGATTAAAGACGCACTGCAGAATCCTCTAGATAAGACTTCAGTAATAGTTAAGACAGCATGGGTTTGTTAAAGGGAGGTCTTGTTTGACCAATTTGATTGGATACTATGATGTGGTCACAGAGGAAATGAATGTCAAAAATAATTTTGATATAATATACTTGGATTTCAGGAAAGCTTTTAATACTGTTGTACATGGAAGACTGCTGTGTCAAATTGGAGAGGTATGGCATTAAAGTTAAGTTGCTACAATGGATAAGGGGATGGTTGAGTGGGAGATGACAGAGAGCGGTAATAAACAGACACTGCTCTTCGTGGACAAATGTTATTAGTAGAGTTCCCCAGGGTTCGGTGCTGAGCACCGAACCCTGGGGAACAGTGCTGAGCACATTGTTGTTTTGTGTATTCACCAATGATAATGATGAAGGTACATCAGGATTAATGTCCAAGTTGGCAGATGATACAAAGGTTGGCAGAGTTCTTAATGACAGTAAGGACAGTATGCTACTACAACTGGATCTAGATAACTTGGGCAAATGGGCTGAGAAGTGACAACTGAAGTTTAACATTGACAAATGCAAAGTACTGCATATGGCTAGCAATAACCCAGAAGAAACGTACCAACTGTGTGGTACTACACTCAGGGAAGTGGAAAGTGAAAAAGACCTGGGGGTCATTGTGCAGTCAAATATGAAGTTCGCTGAGCAGTGCAGATGGGTTTGTTTGTTTGTTATTTGGTTTTTAGGAGCATTAGCAACTATGGCCATATCGCTCCAGGATATGCGGTGGTCATTCCCTGACCTTTCCGCATCCTCCGTATTTGGTGGTGACGGGCTCGAACCCCGGTCTAATCAAGAAGCGTGTGCTACGCACTGCTGCTCCTTCCCACCTGGCTACGGAGGCACCTAGTGCAGATGGGCTGCCAGGCAAGTCATGGAGACTTGTCAATGATATATAGGAATTTTGCTAGCAGGGACAGGGAGGTGATTATCCCATTGTACAACAGGATAATCACCTCCCTGGTCACGCCATACCTACAGTACTATGTACAGGTCTGGAGGCCTCATTTTAGGAAGGATGTAGAGTTGCTAGAACAAGCTTATGCAGCATCAGCCAAAAAAAAAAAACCCTCCAAAGAAGGGCAACAAGATTGGTGAGGGGAACAGAAGGGTGCTCTTACCAAGAAAGGCTTGAGTTCTACAAATTGCAACAGCTGGAGAGTAGGCACCTGCAAAGTGATCTGATTGAGGTGTATAAGGTCTTGAATGAGTTGAGCAAGCTGATGCTGATGGAACTCTTCCTCTTGCTCAGATTAAGATAAATTGAATCTATTCCCCCTCATATCTGAGGGGGCATACATTCAAATTGAGGAAAGACAGTTGTAGAATAAATGAGTGGAAATTCGCCTTTAGCCAGCGGGTGGTTGATTGATGGAAAAGACTTCCATCTTTCGTTGTGGAAGTTGATAGACTAAATAAACTTAAGGCTGAGCTGGACAGGCATTTGGAATGAATGGAGGGGCAAAATGGGAGGGATTTTTTTTTTTTGGCTGATGCTGCATAAGCTTACTTTCTTGCATCGTATGCCTCTACTAATGCTAATGTTATTAGGGGAGTCCGACAGGTGTGTTGGGCTCACTGTTGTTTTCTATATATATATATCAATGATATTGATGAAGGTATATCAGGCTTAGTGTCGAAGTTTGCAGATGACACACAGTCTCCGTAGCCAGGTGGGCAGAAGCAGCAGTGCGTAGCACACGCTTCTTGATTAAACCGGGGTTCGAGCCAGACCATCAAATACGGAGGATGCAGAAAGGTCAGGGAATGACCACTGCATATCTCAGGAGCAATATGGCCTTAGTTGCTAATGCTTCTAAAAACCAAATAACAAACAACAGATGATACAAATGTTGGCTGGGTTGTTAATGACAGTATAGGCAGTGAGCTACTGCAACAGGATCTAGAAAATTTAGGCAGATGGGCTGAGAAGCAGTAACTGAAATTTAACATTGACAAATGTTAATTTTCATTAACATTTCATTCAATTGGAGAAGTAACTCCAGAGGAATGTACCAACTGTGTGGTACTACACTTAAGGTGGCAGAAAATGAAAAAGACCTGGGAGTAATTGTGCAGTCAGAATATGAAGTTTTCTGAGCAATGCAGACAGGCTGCGAGAGCAGGTCATGGGGTTTTGTTAATGATATACAGGAATTTTGCTAGCAGGGAAAAGGAGGTGATTATCCCTTTGTATAAGGCAATGGTCCGGCCACGTAGAATACTACAAACAGGTCTTGGAGGACTCATTTTAGGAAGGATGTAGATTTGCTTGAGCATGTACAGAGAAGGGCAACAAGATTGGTGAGGAGAATGAAGGGATCCTCTTAGTAGGAGGGGCTTAAATTCTGCAAATTGCAGCAGCTGGAGACTAGACACCTGCGAGGTGATCTGATTGAGGTGTATAAGGCCTTGAATGGGTTGAGCATGCTGAATTCTGATGGGATTCTTCCACATGTTCAGATTATGAACCTAAGGGGGCATAAATTCAAATTGAGGAAAGACAGTTATAGAATAGATGTGCAGATATTTGCCTTTAGCCAGCAGGTTGTTAATTGCTGGAACAAACTTCCATCTGTCATTGTGGAAGTTGATAGCTTAAATTTTTTTTTTTTAATGAAAACCCCAAATACAAGAGGTATTAGAACCTATAGTACTTAGTACCATGCTTCAGTTGGAGGTTGAGAAGATGAAAGAAGATATTTGTTGACATTAGACTTGAACTTCTGTAGACTGTAATTTTCAGTAAATACCTATGAAGGAAGGTTGCTCCAAAAAACGGCAGTTGAATGAATAAACGAGGAAGATGAAATGTTGGTTCTGCGAGTTTGAAGTTGGACAGTAAATGGATGTTGGCTGGTGGCAGTACATGTCCAGACTGTTTTGAAAGAGAGAGAGAGAGCAGGAATTATAGAAGTGAATTCAGAAGAACAGTGCCCATGGAAGATGGAAGCGTGTAGAAAAAGTATGCAGCAGAAACAATACATCTATGAGATAGCGAGTGGAGAGACTCTGTTAGAGATGAGTGATTAATTAACCTAACTGCCGTCTTCTGAACGGAATCAAGAAGCCTGAGAGAATTTTTGGGAGCACAACCCCAGATGTGGAAACAATATTCCCTAGTAGGGAATATTGTTTCCACATCTGGGGTGGATTTGCGATTTGTTCAGGGTGAACAGCTGTTTGGAAGAAAAGTAACACCGAGAGCGAAAGAGAAAACCAAGTTTTTTAGATGCAGAAGAAGCAATATTTGTAATGTGGTTGTGCAGAGAGAGATTAGAAGTCAGGATAATCCCCAAAAGAGATATCATCTTGCCTAGAAATCAGAGTGTCACCAAAGATAATCACAGAAGCAGAAGAATCCTTTTTGCGAGATATAAGACAAGACTGAGTTTTAGAAGGATTGAAATCAACTAAGTTGTCTTTGCCCCACTGGAGAATTGCCTGGAGATCAGCATTTAAGGAATTGGTATTGGATATTCAAGAAGTTGAAGCTGATTGAGCAAAGCAAGGTTTCTTAAACTGGAAAGTGGAATGCAATGCTATCATCGGCAAAACTATGGACAGGATTTCCAGTCAATGGAAGAAGGTCATTAATATACAAGAGGAAAAGAGCGAGGGAAAGAACTGAACCTTGGGGGACACCAGCATTAGAAGAATGCTGGTGTCCCCCAGCATTAGAGAAGTTAGAAGACAGAGAGCCATCTACCATCACCCTCATGAGCAATCAGAGCGAAAACTGGATAACCAATTAGAAAAAACAGTTGGCAAACCATAAGATGGAAGCTTGTTTAGAAGACCTTTATGCCAAACATAATCGAAAGCGTTTGAGATGTTAAGAGCAACTGCTTGTGTTTCACAGAACTTTTCCACTGAATTTGTACATAATGAGTAACATAAGCCAGAATATCACCAGTGGATCAACACTGACAGAATCAATACTGGCGATCGTTAATCAGACAGAAGGTTTCTAGGTAGTTTCTAGGAAGGAGTTGGCACTTAAATAAATTCAAGGAGGAACTGGACAAACTTTTAGAGGGAATGGTTGTTTGAATTTTTTTTTTTTTTTTTGGCTGATGCTACATATGCTTGCTTTCTTGCATCACATGCCTCTATTACTATTACTATTTTGCCAATACTAATACTAAACTCAAAATTTTATGAAAAAAAATTGTAATAAGTAAAAACAGATTTCTACTAGTCCAATTTTAATGAAATTTGGGATGGTTTGAGATGTTTTCTGAAAAAGACCACAATGTTTTCCAACTTTCCAATCCTCCACTAATCATGCTATTATAATATTACTGGTTTCAGTAGTTTCTTCAAAAATAAATGGATAAAAAATGCAAACCAATATTCTTTTCAAGTATAGGATTGCAGGGGGATATTTCATTTCAGAAGTTGAAATCAAATATCTAATGCATTATGTGTTAGATGTTTGATCATGGGAACCATTCAGTTTCCTCTGTACTCAGTGCCTAAGGCTTAGGAGTTAATCAAACATCTTATGCGCTAGATGTTCTATCATGGGACCATTTGATTTCCTCTGAAGGTCGATGCCAAGTACTCAGTGCTAAAGGTTTAGGCTTACATCCAACTCAGAGACAAATTGTGTTATCCATGAATCAACCTAAGTTGACAATATCTTTTTAAATTGTATGCTACATATAGTGGAAATCAGCACACATTTAAAAATGTATATGCATTTCAAACTTTGATGCTGATATATCCACCTGAAATTCTATTATATTATACTTCAGAGTTATTGCAATCCTGTTCTAGGAGGAAAGCACATATAACAGTTATTATGTGTTTAAATGGAAGTTTGTCTTCTTCCATATAATGCCTGGCTGTTCACTTGGACAAAATACATTATTAGCATAGTTTGGCATACTTCTGCTAACAGACACTGGCCGATGAGGAGTGAGTAAGTTTTGAAACAGCTATCCTGGTGACATCTCAGATTTTTAAATGTATAGCAAATCTGCCTGTTCAAGTGATGCAGCAACTTAAGTTGATTTATGGATAACAGTATTTGTCTCTAAGATAAACAAGTACTCATGCCTTAGCATGAGTACTTGATATCAGTCTTCAGAGGGAACAGAATGGATCCTGTGAACAAACAACTAATGCAGTAATGCATCCCAACTTTATTTAATATTCTTTTCTTTTTCTATTTCTGGTGTCTGTGTGACCAAAGTTTCTTCTGGTCTCCTAAACCCTTTTCTTCGTTTAGATCAGGGGTTCTTAACCTGGTGCTTGCGAGCACCATTGTGCTCTTTAAAAAATAAATGTTGCTCGCGCCCAATCCTAAAATGGGTGCTCGCGAGCACCTTTGCTTAAGCTAAAAATTTATATATAAATTTGGTATTTAAAAAAGGTGCTTTCTATTTCTCAACTTTCTGGATATTCTATGTAAATCCATGCCAATCTTCGTTCAAAAATCCTGTTTTTCACCCAATGCCTCAAATTCTATGAAATAGCGTAGGATCATATAATAATGTCGTAGAATTCATTAGTCTACAGAACTAGACTTCAACAGAAAACATGCAACAACTGCCAGATAGATTTACCTTTGTCCTAGCAGGAACCTCTTGTGAATGTGCTTATTAATTAAGCCTATATAATAGGCTCATAATAATGAAAAATGTAATTTTCTGTAAGAGATACTCTCCAACCTTCTTGGAAAGAAAAACAAAAACGGCTTTATAAGTTGTTTTGCCTCCACTGCATTCATGCATGACGTATGATGCGAACTTGATAATTAAAATGCACTGTTATCGATGTTCTCTTGGAAATATTCAATTTAATAAGAAAAATTTTTACAAAATACTTTGTTGAGATTACAATCATTGTTCCTACAGACCGAGGATACTGCCTCATGTGATTCTCAGTTTCTGGTTTTAACAGGTTTGAACGGGTTTCTGCCGGGTTACGCTCAGTTGCACTGCTGCAATAGGTACCGTATATGTACAGTACTGACTTTAAAGGTGATGAAAGTTTTATAATAAAAAATCTTTTGATTTTGTGTACAAATGCTTAAATGTATTTTCTTTTAACAGATTTAACTAAAGTTACTAAACCCTTTCAAAATGGATAAATTTTTAAAAAGAAACCAAAACGAACATGATGAGGAAAAAAATGATGCATTAACACTACCTTCACAGTCGTCTGATTTAAGCCTACATTTTCAAATGCAAAGAAACAAAAAATTAAAACATATGCATTTCAGTCCTCTTGGGAATATGATTATTTGGTAATAGATAATAGTAGTGGAACTGTGTAATTTGTTTATTATGTCAGGTGTGTTTGGCTGCCTATCGAAGTTGAATTGTGAAAGACATTACCAAACGTGCCATAGGAATTTTCATGAAGCTTTTCCCAAATTTAGTGACATTAGAAAAGCTAAACTTCAAGAATCAAAAAAAGAAACTTGAAAGACAGAAAAATATTTTAAATTTACGTCACGCTAATAGTAGTAAAGTGTTAGCGAATGAAGTTTCATTTATTTTATCAAATATAATTGTAAAGGATTCATTGCCTTACGCTAGTGGTGAAATAATAAAAAATTATGTAGTGTCATCATTAGAAGTGCTTGCTAGTGTCTTACCAGAAAAACAGAGAGCTACCTTGATTAGCTCTGCCAAAAAAATTCCTTTGAGTAATGATACAGTTTCAAATTGAGTTCATAAAATGGCAGATGTAATAATCAATGAATTATTAGGTAGAATTGAAAATTGTGTATATTTTCACCAGCACTTGATGAGTCGACTGATGTGTCGGGCATATCACAACTCATGTACTTTGTTCATTTGATTCAACGTGATGGCAGCTGTGAAGAAGATTTTTTTGGCTATTTTGCTGCTTACTGGTCATACAACTGGAAGAGATGTATATGACACATTATGGAATTCCTCACAGTGCACAAAACTGATCTGAGTAAACCTGTATTGATTGTTATCGATGGTGCACCTTAGGTAGAAACAAATGCCTCATTGTTTATCTTAATGGAGATGAAAGGAGGCCTAATTAATTCTGTGCATTATCACTGTTTGATTCATATTGAGGCCTTGTGTTCACGAATGAAAAACATATTATAGGAAGTCTTGAAGTCATTACCCATTTTATTGCTAAATCCTATAAGTGACTTCTAAAAATATTTTTGAAAGATCATTAAGCACCACAGTCTGATCTTATTACCCATACAGAGGTTTATTGGCTCAGTTGCAGAAAGGTGCTTTCCAGAATTTGGGAGGGGTTTGAAGAAGTTTGAAGAAGCTGGAAGTCAAGAGAAGAATAAATTTTGGATGGATAGCATTCAGGAAATATAGTCACATACTGAGAAGCAATATCCCAATTTGTCTGAAATATAAAATAATGAACCAACGTATACTCTCCACGATGACGTATGGAAGTGAAACTTGGGCACTCACCAAAAGAATGGAAGAAAAGCTGAGAACTACACAGCAAAGAATGGAACAAATTATATTGGGAATCAGACTGTTAGATAAGAAGAGAAACACATGGATTAGGCAGCAAACTCAAGTAAAGGACATTCTTATCAAAACTAAAGAACTAAAATGGTCTTTAGTTTTGATGTCCAAAATGGACAGGACACATAGCTCGAAGACATGATGACAGATGGACTAAGAAAATAACAGAATGGTATCCAAGAGGAGCTAGAAGAAAACCTGGAAGACAAAGGCAGAGATGGACAGATGAAATTCATGAGTTTGTGGGTAGAAAATGGATGGCCATTGCACAAAACAGGAGGAACTGGAAAGTTGCTGGATAGGCAGTGGATTGAAAATGGCTGATGATGATGATGAAGATGTAAACTTTCAATCATGGTTGACACCATCAGCCATTTAAATGAGTTAAATTTGAGGCTACAGGGAAAGGATAAATTTGTGGTAGTTTTATATATGAGGAGATTATTGCATTTGAGAAAAAACTTCAAGTGTTTCAGAATCAAGTTTTAAAAGGAAATTTGTTTAATTTTCCTATTCAAAAAAATGTCTGCAGGAAACTGCTGGGGAGGGCCCATCGTTTGTAATGAATGTAATGAAAGACCTTAGTGACCAATTCCAAAAAGATTTAAATACTTGAAAAAGCACATCCCAAAATTTGAATTAACAATAAATTACAGAAATTTTGAAATCATTAACTTGGAACAAATTTTCAATTAAAATGAAGTAGCAGCTGCCGAGTTAGAACTTGTTGATATGCAGTCATCTTTAGCTCTGAAATGTCTTTTCCAATTCTGGGGTTCTTCCAACTCAAAAAATTTCCTTTATTACAAAGAGAAGTGTTCAAAGTACTTTCTACGTTAGGATCAACATACACATGTGAAAGTGCTTTTTCATTTATTGAACATGATTGTTGACATCACATTTGGAAGAAACTTTGCAATTATCTCTTCATAATGGAGAAATTAATTTCAAAGGTTTGGCATTATCTCTTCAAAGTCAAGGTTTACGCTGAGAAGGTAATAAATATTAGCACCCAAAAATTTTAATTGAGAAATATAATTCTTGCATGCCTATAATTAAAAATAGCAAGAGCTTAAAATGCTGAAAGTTAAGACAAAATATGCACTTTAGTCAAAGCTTAAATAAATCCGGCACTCACCTCATGATCTGTTTAGTTGCATGAATTATATAAAAAAGGGGGTACGGGAAAGCCTCAGATTAAAAACTAAAATCATAAGTTAAAAATTAAAATTAAACTCAGAGGAGGAAGAATTGTACCTCGTCATCCTCTAGTTGTCAGTTTTAAAATGTAAAACTGTAAAGTTACGTTTAAATGAGAATAAGGCCAATAGTCGTGATGGACTTTTGTTAAAAACAACTTCAGCTGACACTAAGGAAATGAAGGATAGAGAATTGGCATGAACTTTAAGTACCCGAAATGTTTTGCTGAACACATGGTATTTTAATGCATGCAAGATTCCAAATTGGGGAAAGGGAAGCCGGAAGTTTGGTGTTGAGGACGTCAAGATTGGTGTTAAGCTGGCACCATTCTATTATGAGAGTTTCGTATTGAAGGAGCTTGTAGCTTGAATTTAATTTAATAATGGTAATTGCAGCATGAACTGAGGGGTTATGGTTGTGAATATGCATGTTTTGAGAGAGCTCGGTGTTTCCGAGCTTTCACAAAAAATATTAACGTGGTAGTATGCATGTGTATTTGCGGTAATGGATGATGATCCAAATCTGTTGGTAGTGCTCCCGATGTAACACACGTTGCAACCTGACTGGCAATTGACTAGATAAACTATATTATTAAACCCGTGTCATATACGTGGGTTTCTTTGTATTTGTTAAAGGGAGTAATCTGTTAAAGGGGTTTCTTTGTAATTTGTTATAAGTGGAGAAAGTTAGGGAAATATCTGTGTTAGCGAAGACTTGACGTAAGCGTCTGGCGATTTGACAATGATAAGGGAGGACAACACGAGTATTTTAAATGTTAGGCTTTTTTATAACAGGATTGTTAGGGTTATGAATTTTATCTTGGACTGTTAGGATAGTTTGTTGAATTCGTTTGACTGGATATTTCTTAGCCATAAACTTTTCCATGAGGTATTTTAACTCAGAAGTCAAATCATCTTGCGAATGGCAATATTTTAAGGCATTAAAGACTTGATTATAAAGAACAGAATTTTTTATAGAAAGTGTAAGTATTTGCCTCTGTTTGTTTTTTTTTCCTGTAGATTTTTGTACCTAGTCTATTGCCCATTTTATATATGGTTATTCATTTCTAATCCAGGGTATATTTTAATCTGGGATGTATTGAATTTAACTTAATAAAGAAATTGTCGATGGTAATTTTGTCTCCAATTAATAGAATGTCATCAGCAAAATGGATGTAGAGTTTAATATCTATTGGAAGTGGTTGGAGAGTTTGATGTTCTACAGTGGTGAGATATATTTCAGATGGGGGGGGGGCTGATATTCCGAGACCCATAGGGAGTCCGAATATTTATTCATACACCTGATCTTGGAAATGGAAATGTCTAGCTTTGATTAACACAGTAACAAGATCTAAAATGCTGTCAATATTAAAGTGAGGTGTGGCTGGTTAAAGTATTATCCGAAGTTAAAAGATTGCATAAGGCTGTTATTTTTATTGTTATTGTTATTTGGGTTTTTTTTAGGAGAAATTAAGGCCATATTGCTCCGGGATATGCAATGGACATTCCCTGACCTTTCCGCATCCTCCGTATTTGGTGGTGATGGGCTCGACCCCGGTCTAATCAGGAAGCGTATGCTACGCACTGCTGCTCCTTCCCACCTGGCTACGGAGGTGCCACATAAGGCTTGTAAGGTGTAATTTAGGTCAACATTAGTATATAAGGACACTACATCAAAGGAGGCTAACAAATCATTATCAGAGATCATAATGGGGTTTATGCATTCAAAAGCTTGATGTGTATTATAAATTCCAAATTTAGAAAGCTTCATGGGAGGGGGAGATAATTTTTACCAGAAAGAAAGATAAATTTGCAAAGGCGGAGTTGCTGTAAGAAATAATCAGGCGTAAGGGGTAGTCAGATTTATGGAGTTTGATGATGCCAAACATATGGAGCAAGATGTTATTACAGATGCCCATTTGTTCTAAGGTATGTAAAATTTATCTCATGGTTATTCAAAAAGCTGATAAAGGTGACACAATCACTATTCTAGATAAACAGGTTTATGTAAATAAAATATAACAAATCCTCTCCGACACCCAAACCTATAAAATTGACAATAATTACACTAGTTCAAAGTTAAAAAATAAATTAGACATCTTACTCAGGAAGCTAAGAGCTAACCATGAAATAAATTTACATACTCAATTTATATTCAATACATGCCAGATTAAAATATACCCTGCAATTAGAAACGAATAACACAATTAATTTCCTCAACTTAACCATATATAAAATGGGCAATAGACCAGGTACAAAAATCTACAGGAAAAAAACAAACACAGGCAAGTACCTTTTTATAAAAAATTTCATTCTTTATAATCAAGTCTTTAATGCCTTAAAATATTGCCATTCGCAAGAAGATTTGGCTTTTGAATTAAAATACCTCACAGAAAAGTTTACAGCTAGGAAATATCCAGTAAAATTAATTCAACAAACTATTCTAGCAGTCCAGGATAAAATTCATAACCCTAACAATCCCATTATAAAAAAGCCTAACATTTCAAATACTCATGTTGTCCTCCCTTACCATTGTAAAATCGCCAGATGTTTACGTCAAGTCTTCACTAACACAGATATTTCCTTAATTTTCTCCACTTATAACAAATTAGGAACTCCCTTTAATAAATAAAAAGAAACCCACGTATATGACACGGGAGACATTAATAATATACACTGAGTAATCACTGAATTATGACCACCTATCTAATACTTCGTAGGTCCTCCTTTTGTCCTCATTACAGCAGCTATCCGATGTGGCATCGATTCAACAATATGTCAGAAACGTTCGGGAGGTATGGCCAACCAAGCTGTGTGTAATGTGGTCAGCAATGCAAGTATGGAGGTGATTGGTGCATTCAGATGCCTGATATGCTTTTCCATAGTGTCCCACAAGTGGGATTGATATCGGGGGAATTCGGAGGCCAATCGATATGCTGGAAGTCAGAACTGGGTTCCTCAAACCATTCCTACAACAAGTGCCTGATGGCTCGGCACATTATCATCTTGGAAGATACCATCGCTATTCAGGAAAAAGTGTAACATAGTGGGGTGTACACAGTCAGCAAGCAGTTGACAATAGCAGAGACCACTGATATGTTGTTCCACATGCACCAGGGGTCCAAGTTCCTGCCAGTGAAACATGCCCCCACATCATACAACTGCCTCCACCAGCCTGCACTTTTGATACCATGCATGATGGATCAAGAGCCTCATGTTGTTGACGCCAAATCCATACATGACCATCCACGGTGTGGAGTAAATAACGTGACTCATCCGACCAGCACACCTTCTTCCAGTCTTCTAACGTCCAACTTGCATGCTTTTTGCACCAGGCGAGTCTTTTAGACAAATGAACCTTGGTTAGGAGAGGATGCTGTAGGGATCGTCTGCTGGTATAGCCCATAGGTGCAATGCATGGTCATGCCAGATATTGTTCCAGGTTGGCCCATGTTGTATTGGATAGTCAATTCTTCAACAGTGCTGCTATCAGGTCCATTCCCCCTTTTATGAGAAATTACCTCACAGCAAGGTGAGGGCAGTTTCTCATACCACCATGTCAATGAATGCTGCAAGACAACTACTTCCCAGTCACATTATGTCCAGGAGAACAGACATTCTATGGCTGGCAAAGACTGACTTATTTGAAGGCATGTAATTTTTTTTGTGCGGCTTTTTGAAAAGCAATGTCTAGTTGGTTTGTTGTTTGTTATTTGGTTTTTAGGAGCATTAGCAACTAAGGCCATATTGCTCGGGGATATGCGGTGGTCATTCCCTGGCCTTTCCGCATCCTCCGTATTTGGTGGTCACGGGCTCGAACCCCGGTCTAATCAAGAAGCATGTGCTATGCACTGCTGCTCCTGCCCACCTGGCTAAGGAGGCACCTGTTGGTTTGTCTAATTGGTTGTCAATACTCTTGATGAACTTAAACTCAGAATTCAAGAAGAAATAATTAGAATCCCATGGAAATTTTGCACAGTGTAATGGGCAATATGTGCTTAAGAGGGAGTAATCTTGAAGATGTGTCAAAAAATAAAATGCTTTTTCTTTGTACGTTAACCTGGTATCTTTTAATAAAACATTTCAATGAGTTTTTGTAATTGCCCACTTCTCTGCCATATCCTATATTACTATTCTCTGTTAAGCATCACATCTTGGTATTTTATCTTTAAACTGGCTGCCTGTACTAAAACAGAAAATAAAATAACTTTCTCTGTGATTTTCAGTAAGCAGTCTAATAATTTAATCATACATGACTAACCTGTACATATGTCTCATTTGAGTCTGTTGGCCGTGGATCAAAAGGTGGTCTAGATTCTTGGTAAGTCACCATTTCTGATGATGCATTATTTTGAGACTTGTACTGTTCAATATACTGCTTCTGTTCTGGATAATGTTCAACATTATTTCCTGAAGTTACATATTCCACCTGTTACAAAAAATGAAAATAATAAAATGAAATAAATGATAATAATATCTAATCAACTTGAAGAATCATACTACGTAATCTTTCAATGAACACTGATGAAAAGAAAGCTGCAGTTCTGACTATTTTAGTTGTGTTTCAGTGTAATTTCAGTTGTATTTCTGTCAAAATTGCAAATTGCATGCAAACAATTCAGCAGGTTACACAAAAATCAGTGAAAATACAATCTGATTTGAAATATCAAATTTATAATCAAACTGAATAAGGCTAACAGCATTACAGTTACAGAAAATTGCATATAAAAATGTTCACTTGCAAGTCATTAATAATTATTAACCACTTTTTAGGTTTAAAAGGTAAATATGAAACTAAATGCATACATAAAAATAATGGAAACAGAAAAATAAGTATATATGTGATAAAAAAATATTTGTTGTTATCAAAAAAACATCAGAGAGAATTCAAACCCAGATCTTATTTCCTGAACTGAAAAAAAAAAAAAAAAAGGTATTGAGCCCACAATGTCAGAAAATAAGAAATTCTCTATTCAAGGGTCAGAAACTATCCTTTTTTCATTATGATATATCAATAGTATTACCATCACCAAATGGAAGTTTGTTCCAACTACCTCTAGATAAAGGCAAATTTTCACACATCTATTCTGCAACCACCCTTCCTCATTCTGAATTTTTGTCCCATCATATGTGCAGTCTGAGCAAGAGGAAAAATCCCATCAGCACAATGGGATTCTTCTTTTTTGTATCCTTAAAAGATTTAGATGCTCTACGATATAATAAACTTAGCCATTGGTAGCCATACCCTGATCTTATTCCAGCTGTACTTTTTGCACAATATTTATTTATACAGCCCATTTCCCTGAAAATGAAGTCACTGACTATAGCTACTGCTTGTGGGAACAAGGATCTCTGCTGAATATATTAGCATTTAGCATTAGTAGAGGCATATGATGCAAGAAAGCAAGCTTATGCAGCATCAGCCAAAAAAAAAAAAATCCTCCCATTTCACCCCTCCATTTGTTCCAAATACCTGTCCAGCTCAGCTTTAAATTTATTTAAGCTATCAACTTCCACAAAAAAAAGACTTCCATCTTTTTTTGTGGAAGTTGATTGGAAGTCACCAATCAACAACCCGCTGGCTAAAGGCAAATTTCTGCACATCTATTCTATAACTGTTTTTCCTCAATTTGAATCTATGCCCCCCCCCTCAAGTTCTTAATCTGAGCAAGAGGAGTCCCATCAGCATTCAGCTTGCTCAACTCATTCAAGGCCTTATACGCCTCAATCAGATCACCTCGCAGGTGCCTACTCGCCAGGCACTGCAATCTGCAGAACTTAAGCCTTTCTTGGTAAGAGCACCCTTTGTTCCCCTCACCAATCTTGTTGCCCTTCTTTGTACTTGTTCTAGCAACTGTACATCCTTCCTAAAATGAGGCCTCCAGACCTGTACATAGTACTGTAGGTATGGCCTGACCATTGCTTTGTACAATGAGATAATCACCTCCCTGTCCCTGCTAGCAAAATTCCTATATATCATTGACAAGACTCCATGACCTGTCCCGGAAGCCCATCTGCACTGCTCAGTGAACTTCATATTTGACTGCACAATTACCCTCCGGGTCTTTTTCACTTTCCACTTCCCTGAGTGGAAAGTGAAAAACCCAGGAGAAACGTAGCACACAGTTGGTACATTTCTCCTGGGTTATTGCTACCCATATGCAGTACTTTGCATTTGTCAATGTTAAACTTCAGTTGCCACTTCTCAGCCCATTTGTCCAATTATCTGGATCTATGTATGTATATATATATATACACATATATAACTGCATATATATAAATAACTTTCATTTACAGGAAAACTAATAACATATGCTGAAACTTTTTAGCCTTTATGACCACCAACTCTGGTCTCTAGGAAACACTCTCTACTAGTGTTTGGTAAATGTCCTTCAATATTTTTTGCCATATGGCCTTCAAAGCAACAACCAGTTCAGCTTTGTTTTTTTGAGAAGTCTCTCCTTATACACACTCAATGATCCAATTCATCTCAGACGTTTTCTATAGGATTGAGGTCAGGATTCTGGTTTGGCCAGTTAAACTTTTCAATGCTCACATTCCCAAATCAATCAGTCACAACACAAGCAGTATGGCATGGAGTGTTGACCAGCTGATAACAGTATGGGTCTTCCCAAGCAAGCTTCAACAAAAACAGGTAATGCATTATTCTCCAGGATGTGTAGAGAGAGACCTCAGCATTTATGCTTTTGTCAAAAACAACCAATGGTCGCAGGTCAATCCAGGAAAAACAGCCCCAAATCATCATACTGCCTCTGCCAAACTTCACTGTCAGGTCGATACAGTTCACCAGGTAACTTTCTCCAGCTACACCCATGCACAACCTTCAGATTGGTCATTACTTGTCACTCCAAAGCACAGCTTTCCATTGGTTTAAGAGTGTTGTTATATATATTGTAAATATGTCTAATGGCAATTTGATTTAAATATTAAATAGCATAAATGAGGGTATTAGCTCCTACATTAATGCTATTGTACTGTGACAATTACACATTATACATGCATGGGTTATATATGTACTTAACTTATTTATACATTATAAATAAGTCTTATTTATTAAATTATGGTACTACTTGGGAGCATAGGTTTGTAGTGACCCCAACCAACCCACTAGTTATATATAAATCTAGCCCTGGAAAAGATAGCCTTATATGTAAAAATATATAACTTAGATACATTTAAAAACAACGAATTAATGTAAATTTAAAGAAAGCTGGAGAAAATTAGCAAAAGTTAGTGAAAATTAACATTCTCCCTTATTGCCATACCTCTGCTACTTCCTCAGGGGTTTTGAGCAGACATATAACCATACTAGGTGAATGTATTATACATACCCGTTTCTGTAATCTCTATACCAGTTTTGCTAGGTTAACTTTAGGTAATTACTTGGTGAATAATGAGGGTAAATTTTTTTTTTTTTTTTTAAATATATGTACTTAGTTTTAAATAAACAGGGTGGTTTACGTATATGACAGCAAACTGTGATAGGAGATTCAAAGCCCTACGGGTATGTATCAGATTGAAATATCATAGTACCTCACCTTCATATCCTGTGATGGTCAATCTCAAAATGTTCAATTTTCCTGCCTTTATTAGGTTTTATGTGTTTAATACTATTTGTTGCACAGACATACCAGGTTTTATTCGTGGCATGATAGTTTACCTTGCCGTAGGCAAAATCTAATGCTTGGCATTCCTGAGAGTGGGCTGGATGTTAATTGTAATTTAAAGCTTGGAGAATTGTATATTTTTGCTTGTATTATTGTAGGAAGCAGAAACAATATGATATCAATTTAATCCAAAAATGAAAATGAAAAATAATATAAATAAGTTGAATTGGTAGTATTAAAATTAAACTTAAATGATAGATCTTAAAATTAAACATGTTATCCGTAGGGAGGTGGACTGGCAATGCTTTCCTAAGGCATGACGGCCCACTATTTACAAATATATACAGCCTCTTTCATTGTGAATATTAACCCTGTAGTTTCTCGTTATATTCCGTGCTTGTAAATAAATCTAGTTTTAGTGGAATACAATATACCTGCATGGTAATGATGACCTGTCTATTTACATTCATGGTGTTAATAACTCTGCTAGTGGAGGATTTGGTTTTGGACATTCAGGTAGCGTGCAGATAGGTGACAAGCCTCTCCTATGCACAATTAACCTGGGGTTCAAATGGGGGACAATTTACTGCTCTAATTGGAGCCATTTATTTCTGTGGAAAAGATTTTTTCTAAGATACTGTTAGGATTAATGTTAGTAGGTTGCTGTTTGAGTTTAGCTTGTGTGGGTGCGTTTATGTGGTGTAATGTTGCGTTTATGTGGTGCTAATGTAATTGTCAGGTATATTGTTTTTGATGAGGATATTTTTCAGTTTTATTAAAGATTCCATCATGCTTTCTAGGCTATTGCATATGTGTATAATTCTGGTTTGGTTTGGTTTCTGATCATGTTTCCATGTATATTTTTGGTTAATTCAGTTTCCCCAGTTATTTAGTTTAATAGCTGGGAAGCTAAACCGGTCTCTTTTATCGTAGTGTTTGATGTATACAAAGTTGTTTGTTATTGTGATTTGACTATCTAGGTAGGTGGTTTGTAGGTTGCTTTCTGTGTTGGTTCTTTCTATAGTCAGTTCTTTGGGATAAATTATTTTAGCCATGTTGTTGAAATCTGCATAGTTGATAACAAGTATATTGTCAATGTACCTGTAGTATGTGATGTCTTCTTTAATCTTATTTTCATAAAAGTGCAAATAGAGGTTGGCTATAGCTCCACCCCCTAATATAGAGCAAGAACTACTTGAACCCATAGCAACACCTCTTATTTGCACATAGATGCTATTACCCATCTGTATGTAGTTATTTTTCACATTAAGGTTGACAAGGTCAAAGATGGATTAATATTACCACAAAGCTTATCTTAATTAGATTCAGAGACATCATGACACGCCAAAATGATCACAAGATATACAATTTAAAAAGTATTAAACAAAAAATCAAAAACCTACAAAATAAGTTTGTTATCACTAATATAGACAAAGCTAATAACAACTTCAGCAACATTTGTAAGAGATTCTATATAGACACCCTGAAACAGTAATTAGACCACAGTGACACTTATAAGTTCATCAGCTCCACCCCCTAATACAATCAATAAAAAACTAATAGCATTACACAAGAAAATTACATTAAAAATGGATAACACCCTATATCCATACATTTACTGGATTTACAAATTTCACAAAGACCCTACAGGGAAATGGTTCATCACTACATGCAGGAACAGCTACAACAAAACATCTAGCAAAATAATAGAAACCAAATTAAATATAATGACCAGCAATCTCAAAAACACAAAATTCATCTCCAATAAGAGGCAGTACATTGAATATATTAGAAACAACCATATTAACAAATTGTACACGACTTCAAAAACTTGTTCACCAGCATATCACACGATAATTAGATAAAAGTACTATCTGAATAATTACATAGAATATCAAGATAAACTTGGATGTAAAAAACAGTACTGGATAGAACTTGTCCAGTACTGTTTTTTGTGAAAAATAACTACATACAGATGCGTAATAGATAACATCTATATGTAAATAAGAGGCATGGCTATGGGTTCAAGTAGTTCTTGCTCCGTAGCCAACCTCTATTTGCATTTTTATGAAAAGAAGATTAAAGAAGCCATCACATACTACAGGTACATTGACAATATACTTGTTATCAACTATGCAGATTTCAACAACATGGCTAAAATAATTTATCCCAAAGAACTGACTATAGAAAGAACCAACACAGAAAGCAACCTACAAGCCACCTACCTAGATAGTCAAATCACAATAACAAATGACTTCATATACACCAAACACTATAATAAAAAAGACTGGTTTAGCTTCCCAGCTATTAAACTAAATAACTGGGAAACTAAATTAACCAAAATTATACATGGAAATGTGATTAGAAACCAAACCAAACCAAACCAACAGAATTATACACATATGCAATAGCCTAGAAAGCATGATGGAATCTTTAATAAAACTGAAAAATATCCTCATCAAAAACAATATACCTGACAATTACATTAGACACCACATAAACGCAGCCACACAAGCTAAACTCAAACAGCAACCTACTAACATTAATCCTAATAGTATCTTAGAAAAAATCTTTTCCACAGAACATAAACAGCACAAATTAGAGCAGTAAATTGTTCCCCATTTGAACCCCAGGTTAATTGTGCATAGGTGACTTGAGAACGAGAGTAGACTTGTGCAGGTGAAGTTTTTTTACTGCTCCTGAAATAGAGAAGTTTTTTCTGTTTTATTAGCTTAAATTGGCATATTAACTTATTTTCTAGAGTAGCTTTATATTCCTAGTTATGATACTTAGTTTAAAGTTTAACTTAGATAGAGATTTTGTAGGTATTACTTAGTATCAGCAGCAGAACCAAACTAACACCAGATGATATCTCCACCGCCCTCAGACTGTGCAATCATGTTTAACGACTCCATTTACCAACAAGTACATGGCACAGCCATTGGTTCCCCGGTTAGTTTGGTCACGGCAAACATTGCGATGGAGGAATTAGAGGGTCGTGCATTTACAAATGTACCAGATCCCATTGCCTTTTGGTGTCGCTATGCGGACGATGTGTTTGTGATTATTCCCAGAAATTCAGGTGACGAATCTTAGACCACCTCAATTCTTTGTCACCTTTCATAAAATTCACAATCGAGCTAGAGTCAGACAACACCATACCATACTTAGACACCCTTGTCTAGCGCGAGGGCAACTTGAAGACAACTGTCCATCGTGAACCTATGTGTGCTGGCCAATTTACCAACTTCCAGTCAGGACACGCGCATAGCCATCTTCTTGCCACTGCACTTGCCTTGCTAACTCGTGCCTGGACACACTCTAGCTCTGTAAATGAGAGGCGCACCGAAATTGCTAGAGTCAAGGCAGATCTTATGAGGTGTGGCTATCCCATCACAATACCCTTGACAGGTGTAACCTACAGACATGCGGCCATGTAGCGACCAACAGAAACATCCAAGGTGATGACTCAGCCAGGAGCGCCTTTATCCCATACTACCCAAACCTATTGCAACAGGTTTGTAGAATCTTAAAATCACATGGGATAAAATGCGTACAACTCCCAGGCAGAAAATTATGATCCCTCATCTCTAAGGTAAAAACACCTGTCCCCACCCTACTACAAAGCGGATTGGTCTACCGCATCTCTTGCCGGGACTGCACTAGCTGCTAAATCGGGGAAACTGGGAGACGGCTCGAAAAACGCCTTTCCGAACACAAAAGAGCAATCCGCTTAGCAGATGTGGAGCACTCAGCTATTGCCGAACACGTTTGGGCAACCCACCACGACATTGACCCACACCTCGATGTCATGATTGTGGATAATTCCCGCCACTATCGGCGACGCGCCTGGTTGGAGTCGTTAAACATCAAATGCTCCAATACCTCAGTGAACAAGAACAGTGGATGTGAAGTCCGCCCTATCACTGAAACAGGAATCCTGTCCATTGACAAATGCTGGCCACGTCCGCATACATCACAAGCTTCAACATCCAACAATCAATCACACACTTCACGTACAAGATTGGCAGTACACGACCTCATGCTCCATTCTTAACTGTCAGTTTAACTGAGGAAGGTTGTCTAAACAACCGAAAGCTTTTATTTGTATGTATCTAATCTAATATATATATATTTTCCTATTATTATTATAAAATTACAGTTGCTCTGAGCAACTGTAATTTAATAATAATAATGAATCCAGAGTGCACAGGCCTCTTTAATCATATCATATTAATTTACTCATTTTTTCTCTATTTTCATTGAATCTTCCTCTATAAATTTAATTTTTGTGACTACACTCATTGTTTGTCATTTTTATGTTATTAGTTTTACACTGCCTGTACATGGTTTTGTGATGCCTCCGTTGCCAGGTGGGAAGGAGCAGCAGTGCGTAGCACACGCTTCTTGATTAGACTGGGGTTCGAGCCCGTCACCACCAAATACAGAGGATGCAGAAAGGTCAGGGAATGACCACCGCATATTCCATATTCCGGAGCAATATGGCCTTAGTTGCTAATGCTCCTAAAAACCAAATAACAAACATGTTTTTGTTGTTAATACATATCCATATTATTATTATTATTTATTTTATTATATTTTTCTTTGCTTCTATTCTTTTACTGTCAACTTTAATGCTGTAAGCCCTTCTACCATTTCAGCAGTTTCGGGGCATGCTTTTGTTACTGGTTATAGTACTCATCCTTGCTTTTGGAATAATTGGTCAATTTGTGTGGCTGTATGCATGACTGTTTACGTACTCAGAGTTTTGGCAATAAATTAATATTGATTGATTGATGGATTAACCCAAGACAAGTTAACAAGGTTGTGGAAAGAAACATCAAGTCATCAGAAGAGGACGCAGTATATGAGAGACAGAAAAATAGATATAAACCAGGAGCGCATAGTGAATGTAATTTATTTTATTTTATTTTATTTTTCTTTGCTTCTATTCTTTTACTGTCAACTTTAATGCTGTAAGCTCTTCTACCATTTCAGCTGTTTCGGGACTTGCCTTTTGTTACTGGTTATGGTACTACGTTTTAACAGTTACGAGTTCTTTTTTCAAGTATCAACAGAATCAAAAATATAAACATTACTTGCAATAAATAAATGCTAAACATTCATAAATACGGCATTTCAAACCACGCTCATAGCTATACAGTACAGTACTACAACAGCAGAGATCGTACAAAATGAAACAGAAGTGGTCGTTAATATTGCTAACTAATTGCAGCTTGAGGCAATTAGTTAGCAATATTAACAGTTGCAGTTTCTACACCTGACGTCACTAATCTGCTTCAAGCACACAATGGAGAGAGCTCACAAATGAAGACCTCCTAAGGAAAAAGAAGATTTAACAGCTGAAACTCCTGTTTGTTCCTTCACCCTCAAGGAGCTTTGCGAAGCTTTTCAACATAGTAAAAGCAATTGAGATTTGAGTCATAAGATTCAAATTTCGAGTGCACTAGAAAAGTTACTACAGATTTAAAAAATGCTTATGCATGCTATCATGAAATTTATAAAGAAAAGAAAAGACTGCCTTGGAAACAAACGACTCTTGAAGCATTTCTAAAGAAGATGACGACTCCTTGTGCTTCCAACAAACCAACGAGTGCCAAGCCAACAATGAGTGTTGAACCAACAATGAGTGATGAACCATCAACGAGTGGACATTTAGTGGATGATGATAAAGAATAAACATTCTTTAACATTTGTATGACATAAATAATTTTTTTATTATTATAATCTGCTTGATTTTAAAGGCTATGTGTTCATTTATTTGGATAAATAAATCACTGTTTAAGAATAAACTATTGTTTTGTTGACTTTTACTGATTGTTTAAATTCATTGTTTAAAACATAACCCCTATTTTTAACATTACATCTATGGGAAATGAAATTCCCACTTTATAAGTTTTTGCTTTACAAGTGTGTGCTGGAGACGAATTAACTCATAAAGTCAGGAACTACCTGTACTTTATTAACTTTTGTGATTGCTTATGTACTCAGAGTTTTGGCAGTAAATTAATATTGATTGATTGATAGATTAACCCGAGACAAGTTAACAAGGTTGCGAATAGGAACATCAAGTCAACAAAGGAGGATGCAGTCTATGAGAGACAGAAAGATAGATATAAACCAGGAGCTCACTGAATGTAAAGCCCTCACTTTGTCTTTTACATTTAGTGTGGGAACCAGTTCATAGACTCTGTGCACATTTTGAAAGGATTTTTTTTTTTTTTGTTTTGTTTTTTTTTTTTTTTATGAAAATCCCAAGCATGAGAGGTATTAGAACCTACAGTACTTAGTACCATGCATGGGTTGAAGGTTGAGAAGATAAAAGAAGATACTTCTGCAGAGAGTACTGTTTTCAAGATTCACTGGGTAATTTTCACCCCTAGGCATAATACTCCCAGGTTAACAATGTTAGCAAATATTATACTTATCTCACACAATGCTACTTAATATCAGGAAACTACATGTGTGCGCACGCGCACACACACACACACACTGTTTTTCTTTTCTTCATCCAGGCCAAAAAAAATCTAAACTACTGACCACAAAAAAAATACATGCATACATACAATAAAATATTAAGAAAAAAATTATTATTTTGAGGGGGGGGGAAACATAAAGGATAGGTACCAAATTAAAACAAGTAACAAAATTTAATAGGCTCCTTACCTCGTTATATGGATGGGTGTGGGGTGGCCAAACCACTTCTGCTACAGTCCTAGGTGGAGAACTACATGTGGAAGATGGTTCGGGTGGGTTTGATGCCATGGAACACAAATAAGATGTGTTACCATAAGCCTATCAAACAGTAGGAAATATATTAAATCATCTGGCTGATATCTTTAAGGTATCCAATTCTTCATGGACAGCTTTTTGTGTAGATGATCACCCAAAATTATAAAGTTACAATCATTCAGCACCTTAAATATTACAAAATCATATTTTAATTAATGCTACATTTAAGAATTTTACTGATTACAAGAAGCTACTGAATAAAAATACAACAAAAAGATTTATTTATTTTTTAATCTAATTCTGTTATTAAATTTAAATTTGTATTGTCTGGCTGATCAAGTAATGCTACAAAAAATAAATATTTATATGTAGTTGCATATCAGAAGCCATATATTTCAGAAAAATGTGATACTTTTTGATCTAACTATGATTAAATAAAATATCTTGTTTTCACAATGGAGAGTAAGCACGATTTATTTTCATTACTTGTATTATTAGTATGACATGAAGTACAAACAGTGGTGAAACTAACACACCACCAGGAGTGCCACCATATAGGGGAGAGGAGATCAAAAGAGTCAGGGATGCTGATGGCAAATGTCACAAGTTTTGAAAGACCATGGGAAACTCAGTTATGCTACCACACACAAAACATACATTATGAATGAAGTTATCATTTTGTTAAAAATGGAATTATGGATTCCATTAAGCCCATTACAGGATTTACCATCAATTAGCCTGATATTCAAACTTTGAATTATTAAATAAACACCAAATGTCATGTTGATAATCTTTTAATGGCCCTACTTTTATTCTGTCATGTGCAGTTACATAAAAATGAAACAAACTAAATTAACTCTTGTTAAAATAAGTAAAACTGAGTTCAGAAAAGCAGTACATTTACTGCAGACATTTTGATTGTTATGCCACTAATAGGAACAAACAGCTAAGTCGCTAATTTGTGCAAAAGAAATGCCTATCTTCATGTCAGTGTGGGATATGCAATATGTTATCCTCTGAGGTTTTGTGAAATCCCTGTTCATTATCTGATTTTTCAAAATGTTAATGGTCCAAAAACTGTGAGAAAAAAAAAAAAAAAAATGGATAACAACTCCTTATACTTTTTGCAGTTGTTAAACCTGTCCACAGAGGATACATGGAGTTCCTCCAGTTGAAGTTGTGTAGATGAGTGGTTCCATAGTCTAGTTCCCAGACTCCCAAGCTTATCTCCCATGTTGACAAAAAGGCATTTTCTTCACAGAGAACAATGACTTCAGATATTTCTTCCCACTAGTCACAGGCTGTGGAAATAACTAAAAGGTTATGGTAAATGTTATTTTTCAGGACTAAGTTTTATTTGTTTTAACAACAGTTACCTTGGTTTGTTAATTTTTTTATAACTGTGAACAACAGCTTAAAAATGGTGTATTTAAAAAATTATCAAAAGTTTTTCAGTATTTCATTAACAATTCAAGTGTTCTTACCTGGATGATATCACTACCATTGGGTAATGTATATTACCCACTATTCAAGCCTGAGAATAGCAGGCAATAAAAGTTGAACTGTTCCAAACTGTTACTAGCATAGGACCCACACGGCATGGTGCTATTATTTTTTAATATAAAAAATTCTACGACCCTATACTGAAAATCTCGAAACTCTGTTCTGAGGTTTTCGATTACTAATTCAAATTTTGGTTAGTAATGCTGTTATGACATTAACGACAAGAATGATAATTATTTTTCCCAATTTATCAATTCCATGGTCCCAAGAAGTAATTTGTAAACCAGAATCTGTGAGCACAAAGTTACTGTGTGTTCAAATCCATATGATACTACAAAATACAATAATATTTTTGTAATTTCTAGCTTGTGAAATCCTCTGATCTTATGTGGCTGTGCTGGAGTATAAACTGAAAAGTTATTTATTTATTACCAGTCCATTGAAACCACATGGTATAAACTGTTTGTAAGATTGAGGCTTTTCATCTCAACTTGTGATGATTTTATACAGTATTTCCCAATTTATCAATTCTATGCATCCTAAGAAGTAATTTGTAAACCAGAAACTTTGTAGCAGTTATATAATGATATAATAGGATGAGAGGGTACATGCTAAAAACAAATTTTTTGGAAATCATTATACTGTCAATAGTACACCATTACAGGATCACTGATGCTTTTATTTAATTTATACACTTCACTTTATTTTTTATACAAGTTTGGGACATCCCCTATACATTCTTATAATATAGAATGTGTAGGGAATGTCCCAAAAGTAAAGTAAAGTAACAAAAAAACAGTTACAAAGCACAGATTTTACAAAGATCATTGTTCATACAATGATGGCATGTGCCAATCATTTTTCTGCATAATCTCTGAAATGATTAAGGCACTTATCCCATTTTTTGACCAAACTACTAGCACTGTGATCATAAAATTTACAGCCTTACACAGGAAGCCAGTTTGGGCACCATTATGACCGCAGTCTGCAGATCATCATGGTGCTCAAACTAACTGGCACAGTGCCTCTCTTAAAAGGGCCAAAAATCTAATGGTGCTAGTAGCAAAATATGTGGTTGTCTGCTGTTGTTGTTTTAATGAGAGTTTTCTAGCATATGACTTTACAGTCTTGCATTATGCAAATGCAATCATTTTTACTGGGCAAGTGTTAGAAATGTTTATATAAATGAATCTGCTTTAAAAACTGTCAGTCAGTCAAATTAGTTTTATTGCCAAGAATATTACTCAGTTTTAATGAATTATGCTGGATTAGAAGAGTTCTAATATTCAAGTTCAACAGCTTGATTGTGGGGGAAGTCAAGAAGGATGCATTTTACTGTAAGTAAGGAGGGACAATGAGAACAATAAAGAGGATCCTTACCTGTCAACAAGTGAAGGTAAATAAGATGCATGTGTCCAATGAATGTTCTTACAAGGATAACCTCTTTTCTTCTGTTCAGCTAAAACAGAATTTCACAACTCTGGAATTTTAGAAACTAGATTTCCAGAGTTGTGGTATTTTCTTTATTTGTAGAAATAATTTATTTAAGAAAGAAGTAATTTCTATAAATTTATAAAGTAAGTATAATAAAATATGCTGGCTTCCCACACATCTTGACTGAATATTGTGTCTGGTATTTCCATCTTTATTTATGCAAAAACAATATAATACAAATATAATATGAATCTTTCAAAGTGTGGGAAACTACTTTTATATATTTGTAGGAATGAAATTGCAGGAATCTTGGACCTTAGACAAAAACATAATTCAAACCTTTGTAGTTATGTTGGCATCTATCATATACCACAATACCTTTCAAGAAATGGGTTGCAAAAACAGAACCGTGATTATTGAAACTCATTTTTATTACTGTATTCAGAGTAATTAAATGCTGACATCTGACAGGTTCCAGCATTTAATTACTCTGCAAAAACAGTGGGGAGGAAAAATTGGAACTACTGCAATAAAAGTCTGACTATATTTAGAAATTTGAGGATTATTTTTGTGTGACAAATCAGATTGTGACTTAAAAACTCAAAGTGCTTTAAACCTATCTGACTTATTAGTGAAGTGATACAAAATTCTTCATCAGATCACAGGATAAATAACTTAACGCAGGAGACATCTCTAATTCAACTAGTGGAGACATTAAAAAGATAATCCTTGATGAGATGTAAGTCCAGTTTGCTTGATCTTCAAGTCAAAACTATCAGAGAAACTACAGACGATGATATTGTTGTACAAGTTGAGAGCTCCTGAGATGTGGAAACGATGGTTAAAATATCGCCTAGGTTAAAGCCAAGCATCATTATTCACGATGTTGATCAGACTTTTGGGGGGGGGGGGAAGGCCTGATGAAAGATTTATATTGCAAAATTTAGCTGATTTTGCAGTTGAGAAGGAGGAATTTAAAGACTGTAAGGTGCAGCTTTCTGGAGTGAATAAATTTGGTTCCAGATGTAATTGGATATTGGAGTTGTCTTTCAAGATCCATAGTTTATTAAAAACACCAGACTATATCTTTTCGGGCTGCAGAAACCATAGATTTAAGTATGATTTACACTGTCACAAGGAAATAATATGTTCATATTGTGTGGCTAATGGTCACTCCTATCATGAATGCCAAGCTAAGAGTGAAAAACCTGTTTGCATGAACTGTTTTGTTAGGAAGTGTCCTACTTCTCGTTCAGTATAAAGTATAGGTGAAAAGAAGACCACTTACTTTGTTGCCCTTCTTATATTAGAGGATTATGCTAAACTGAGAACTGAAACTGGTGCATTTTACAGTTCAGTATTTCTGAATCTCACAGTATGGACAGTTTTGATGAGTGAATTGCAGGTACAAACTAATAAATTAGTGTATATTAGGTACAAATGTTGATATAGTCATGGATGAGGATAGCAGCTTACATAAATAGCCTTGTGACATCCTGAACTCTATAGAGGGATTATGAACTGTATGAATATGTCCTTTCTATACACAATTTGAAAGGTTAATAGGAATGAAAGATCTAAAGGCTGCATCTGGACTATGGCATACAGCTTGTAAACCTAATTTTGGAAGGATGTATATCTAGTGAAAAGAATACAAGAGGCTATTCCTATCAGAAAGGCTGGGTTCTGTAAATTTCAGTACTGGACACTAGACATCTGCATGGAAACCTAAACAATGTGTTAAAGACTTTAAATGGGTTGAATAAACTAATAAACTAGATGCTGATGAGATCTTACTCTTTCAAAGGCAAAAAATATGGGGCACAAATTTTAATTAAAAATGAATGGGTATAGAATAGATTGGTAACAATCAATTACTCTTTTCCTTCAGCCAAAAGTAATTGATTACTGGAATTGAGTTCCACCCAGTGTTGTGGAAGTTTGAATAAATTTAAAGGAGAATTGAACAAATTATTGGAAGGGATAGAGAACAAAGTGTTTTTTTCTTTATTTTAGCTGATACTATATAAGCTTATTTCCTTATATAATTTTGCTAATACTACTACTAAACAAATTTTGACACATTCCCTTGTCAAGAGTTTTGTAAGGCTGATTACAGTTTTGATGTCATGAGTATTACTTTTTGTGTCTTCAAGCATCAGAGCAGCTGGGCTTATGATATTGCCTCTTCCATACATTATAAGCATATACAGATGTCCTCCACAGCCTTGATGGTCATCTGAGTTCACTAACTGGAACTGCAGTTTCCCATTAAACTTGAAACCCTAGGAAGCGAAGAAAATGTATTCTTGGAAAACACTAAGGTCAGCAGTTTTTTTTTTTTTTTTTTTGTATTTTTTCAGATTAGCAAACAAAAAAATATGTATTATTTATCATATATACATACACACCAATGCGCCAAAACATTATGACCAGCGAGTCGTTATGCAAATCGAAGCAACTGCAGGTGAAATACAGTGGGACACAGTACAAAAAACACCTGATACTGAGCTCCGTTAATCAGTGTTACTCTTATTCTTCAAATGGAAAAGGCAGTGGACTTAAGCGAATTTGACAAAGGCCAAATTGTAATGGTCAGACAACTGGGTCAGAGAATATCCAAAACAGCATGGGTGGTGGTAGGTACAAACCACGGCTCATGGTCAGCCATGGTTAGTACCTACCGAAAGTGGTCCGAGGAGGGAAAACCCACAAACCGCCAGCGACGTGTTGGACACCCATGGCTCATCGATGCTTGAGGTGAGCAAAGGCTCTCCCAGATGGTATATCACAACAGAAGAGTGACTGTGGTGCAACACGATGATAATTGGAATGCCAGTGATAGGAGTAATGTGTCACAACACACAGTACATTGAACCCTGCTGAAAATGGGGCTGCGTAGCCGCAGGCCACTCAGAGTGCCCATGCTAACCACTGTTCACCAGTGACAATGCCTACAATGGGCACGCGAGCATCGAAACTGGACTTGAGTAATTGGAAGAAGGTTGTCTGGTCCAATAAATCATGTTTCCTGTTGCACCATGTGGCCAGCCAGATACGTGTGCATTGTTTACCTGGGGAAGTGATGGCGCCTGGATGCACTGTAGGACAAAAACAAGCCAATGGCGGCGGTGTCATGCTTTGGGCAATGTTCTGCTGGGATACCCTGGGTCCAGTCATCCATTTGCCAGGCACTCTGACATCTACCACCTACCTAAACATCATTGCTGACTGGGTACATGGCAACGGTCTTGCTCTCTGGCAGTGCCGTCTTTCAGCAGGATAATGCACCGTGCCACACTGCCCGGATTGTTCGAGACTGGTTCGTGGAACATGAGGAAGACTTCAAGGTATTGCCCTGGCCTCCAAATTCACCAGACATCAAACCATCGAGCATCTGTGGTTTTTGTTGGAACAACAACTCCGATCTGTGGCATCTCAACCACGGACGTTACAGGAGTTAAAGGATCTGCTGGTTACGTGTTGGTACCAGATACCACAAGACACATTTAGAAATCTTGTAGAGTCCATGCCTTGTTGGGTATGAGCTGTTTTGGCTGCACGTGGAGGACCAACATCATTTTAGGTAGGTGGTCATAATGTTTTAGCTCATCAGTGTATATATAATGTAAAACGTTAATAAACCTGAATCCTGTTGTATAATATGCTACTTAAATTGGCCACTCCTGGGACTGCAAAATGTTAATGTATACATTTTGAATACTAGTTGAACATTAAAAAGCAAGTTACATTTTCAGGAGCATGTTAGGTGGAAATTCATTTACTATATATCTCAATTCTGAAGAGGTGCAGTAAAATATAATTTGAAATGGATGTGTATCCTTGAATGGAAATTCATCTATGAAGTTATGTGTTTTGAAATTCATTAAGATTTATTACATCAGCAGTGTAGTTAAACAGAAAATGAAAAGAAATCTTCTGTAAGGTGGAACACTGATAGCTTTACTACTTTTTTTGCTATTCTGGAATTTTTATTCCTTTGGTTGAAAATTAACATGACAACTAGATCTGTATCTTTTGTAAGCTCCTCTACAAATATACTGTACATGAAGGAGAAACAATATATTTTCAGAGGATTATATTTATTTAATTATTATATACAAGCATACATACAAATTTAATACAAAAATTATATATACATCTACTTTGATCAATCTGCTCAAAATTCATTATAACATATCTATACTTCCTCAACAATACAAGTTCTTTTTCAACTACTAGTATTATTTTTTCCCCAAACTATTTACCACTGCAAATCACAAGTAAACATGTCACTGAATAGATTACACACAAGGTAGTATACCAAACAATTTGCAATTCTTTTCAAAAGAAAGTGATTAGATTGATTAATGATCTTGATCTTTCTCTCTCTCTCTCTCTGATTTAAGGGGAAATCTTGTCTAACCAACCTGATTGGTTAGACAAGATTATAAAACAGCGAGAAAGGAATTGGATGCAAAAAATAATTTTGACATCATATACCTGGATTTCAGTAGTTTTCAATACTGTTCCACATGAAAGACTACTATACAAATTGGAGCAGTATGGCATTAGGGGCAAGTTACTACTATGGATAAGGGATAGTTGAGTGGCTGAATAGGCACTGCTCTTCTTGAACTAATGTTATTGGTGGAGTCAGTCCCTCATGACTCAGTGTTGGGCCCCTTACTGCTCACAACATTTATTAATGATATTGATGAAGGCATAGATTTATTGTCTAAGTTAAAGGGGAAATATCTCATATCTAGTTTAACTATCCTTCATGGATTTAAGTGCCTTTTTTTTTTTTTTTTTTTTTTAAACTAACCTTATTGCTCCTCACTGCACCTTTTCCGGCATACCCACAATCTTCCTTATATGGGGATTTCGAACCTCTATACACTGAAGATGTGGTCTAACCAAGGCTTATAAGAAAAAAACTTACCTCATTATCCCCACCAGAAAGGAAGTTTATCCACTAGCTGAAAGCAAATTTCTATGCATTTATCCTGCAACCATCCTCAACATGTGTTGTCTTAGCAAGAGGAAGCATGCCATCACCAATATGCTTACTCAATCTATCCTAAGACTTAAACACCTCAATCAGATTTCCTTACGGGTGCTTAGGTTCCAGCTGCTGCAATTTGCAGAACTGTAGCCTTGTTTGGTAAGAGTATCCTTTTGCTTCCTTCACTAATCTCATTGCTCTTCTCTGCACTTGTTCCAAAAGATCCACATACTTCCTAAAATGAAGCTTCCAAACCTGTGTACAGTACTCAAGATGTGGCCTAACTATTGTCTTATAAAACAGGATAATCACCTCCTTATATTGTACTTGTACTGTTCAACACTGCTTTAGCAGTTACTTTTCAGACTAACTGAGTAATTTATTTAGGTCTACTTGAAGCAACAGACCTTGGTTACTATCATTTAGCAACCTCCCAAACTGATGTAATCAGCACTTTGACATCAAAGCTTTACTGTCTTCATCAATGTCATTTAATAAATAACAAATATGATAAGGGGCCCCAAGAATGTCATTTTTTGAACAAAGATTTATATAACATTTAGCTTTTATTTACAAAATCAGCATCAAGGCTGTTAGGTAGGAATGGTTATTGCAGCATACAGTAAAAAAGCCTTACCAAGAGGTAGGCTATCGGAGCTGTACAAGTGTTTCAATGATGCATGCAATATCACTCACGATAACGCAAGGCATGGGAGATTTTGCATATCAACAAATAACTTGTTTCCTGTTAGAATCATTATTCAAGCTGGTGGTCAAACAAGAATTGAACTCTCAAACTGGAATGCTGTGTGATGGTTGCCAAGCCCATCATATCTTAAACATGAAAAGCTCATGCAACTTCTGTTCTCAAGTTTGTAACATCAGACAGATCCAATGGAAACAAAGTCAAATTTTAAAAAGAACTGGTTCAAATTTGTGATCATGATCCAGGATTTCTAAAAACAATATTGTCAGATGAAACATGACAGTTTGTATTCAGGTCTTTAAAATCCACAAACAAAACTTCGCTCTTCTGGATAAAAATTTAAAAAAGAAAGAAAAAAATTCGTGTTGACTGATCTAAAGGTAAAGTTATACTAGAATTATTTTTTGAACTACTATAAAAGTATAATTCATTATGAATTTATACAATGTTACACTGTTAACAAGACTATGTAGATGGAAATCACTAAGTGCTTAAGAGATACAAGCAGAAGGAAAAGCCTGATCTGTGAACAAGGAAAAATTGGAAATTGTGGGGGGGGGGGGGCATGTAAATGTTATTTATCTTACCCTCTTTGTTATTTTTGTATTATATTTATTTTTCCCCCTAATTCTCCCCCTTCCACATTAACACCTGACTTGTTAATCTCTCAGAAGATTCTAGATTTTGGGGGGGGGGTTTCCAGTGGTTACATTCCTCACCCGGACTCTAGGCTCTGTGTTCAAAATGACTGACACAACTCATATGCATTATATACAATTTGTTTATTAAGATTATTTACATGAAATAAATTGGTGAATAATTAAGTACATATAACAGTTGATAATATTATCTTCACCGTACAAATATAAAATGTTTGGCTAGGTTAAGCTATACTCTTTTACATTGTCCTTCACTACATCACATGGATAATAATAATTCCATAATTTACTTAATACAAATATTCTCTAAGTAAATCACCCTTATATTCTAATAGGTCAGACTTATCTTCCACTCTTCCTTTATACAAGGCTATTCCTCTGTTAGCAATATTTATGATAAATCTCTCTTATTTAGATTTTTATCTTAATACATTCGCATTCATCTCATTGCCTAAGTTTATGCTAACAACTTTACTTCTGACTTGTCATTCTACCACATTTTAGACATCATATATATTTATATAACATTCTCTATATAATCTCCCTTAATTACTCCCCTCCAAAACTGTTATCTTACTTTCCGTTAATCAGGGTATTTTACTACCTCTATGAAACCCCTTCCCTTATCATAATTACTCATTTTTATGTACATGTCTCTTATTATATATAAATCTGTTACAATTTGCTCTTTCTGTATTTGTTATCCTCTCTCTAGAGTTTTTTAAAATACATGGGAATACTAATCAGACACTTACTGCTAATAATGGACATGATCCCTCTGCTGGGGCTTTCCGTTCTTTATTGGGGCTGCTGTTCTCGTCTGAATAGGGCATCATCTACATCTTCTAGGAATTTATCATATGGTCCTTGATACTGCTACTCGGTTTCGGTCTACAACTTTACCTTCACAGCTCTCTTTATCTGCACACTGGCCAATGTCACTGCCTTCTGATGACGGACTAGGCTTTATTTCTCCTTAGACTTCACTTATTTGCCCAAGGCCCTATTTCTCCTTTTGGCGCACTTGTCTGTATACTGCTCTACTGTCGCTTCCATCACTAGCCTTATAAAACAACTACTTTACCGTTCACTCCTATTCTTAAAACTTATCTAACCTTTCACAACTGACTACTCCATCTTAAAACTTTGCCAAACTTTCTTAACTCTAACAGACAGACCTAAACTTTATCAGAACCTACTCTTCAGGAACCACCTCTTTAGGGACCATCCTCATAACAAACACTGGAACAAGCTCTCGGGAACCTTCGCTCTCAGGAAACTTTTGGGAACACCCCCTATCAGGAAAACTTTCGGGAACACACCCTATCAGGAAAACTTTCGGGAACCCCTATTCCTCGCCTCACATCCCCTTTTGTATCTCCACTACCTCTCATTTCTAACCAATCATTCGCTACTTCGCCCCTCACATCTCCTATCTCATTCGCTCATTTCATTCCTATTGTCCTTTGTTGCCTGAACTTCCGGCATCCAGAATTTTCGCGATCCTTCTAGAAGGATGGCCGGAAGTTCCGGGTCTTCTTGTGACCTCATATGCCCTTAATCCCCCATGAAATTTTTAAGTACTTACTCCCATTTTTGAATATCCTCCACTACCGTGTGCTGTCTCTTTCCCCAAATGTGTTTTGTAGCGGTCTATTGTTTGATTAAGGGTGGGGGTTCTGCCTTCGCTCAGAATACTTTCACTTTGAATTTTTTTCAGATCAGTGAATGCATTGTTCCGCGGGTTCAAAACTGTTTCCCACCCGTTGCTATTTCAATCAAAGACTTACTTAAAGATTTTTGGCCGAACAAGAGAGGGAGTGTCTGAACTACAATTTTCAGTCTATTGTTTTCTAAAAACCTGGTATTTTTGCTGAAGGCTGACTGTTTAAAAATACAAATAATTTTCCAATACTTAACAAAGCCACTATTATTAATATTTGTAAGGATGGGTCCTTACAAAATGACTATGAGAATAGTGTTACTCATTATGTCAGTAATTTCTGAATACCTTCCTACTACTACTGCTATAAACAATAGAATTGTTTTACAATATCTTCCTTATTCACCCAACCTCGCACCACATAGTTGTTACTTTTTCCTCTAATTGTTTTGTCTTGTCTTCCTTCACGGATTAGGCGATCCGCCTGTTCCGATCTCAAAGAGGTCTGCCCATCTTTTCTTCGGTCTTCCTCTGTTGTTTGTTATTTGGTTTTTAGGAGCATTAGCAACTAAGACCATATTGCTCCGTCCATGGATATGCAGTGGTCATTCCCTGACCTTTCCGCATCCTCCATATTTGGTGGTCACGGGCTCGAACCTCGGTCTAATCAAGAAGCGTGTGCTACGCACTGCTGCTCCTGCCCACCTGGCTACGGAGCCGGCATCTTCCTCTGTCTCTTTTTCCTTTTGCTCTATATGTGTAAGCTAATTTAGGGAATCTATTATCTTCCATTCTTCCTACATGTTCTTTCCATCTTTGTCTATATTCTATAATTTTTTTCATTAATTGAGTAAATTAATGAGTAAATCTTTAATTCCTTTCTAATATTTACATTTGGTATTTTATCTAATTTTTTACCATCCTTTAACATATCTTAAAAATTTCATTTCTGCAGCTTGTATTCTGTTAATGTCTCTTTGTTTCAGTATCCATGTTTCAGAACCGTAAAGAAGTGTTGGTATTGTCATTACTTTGTAAAATTTAATTTCAATTGTGTTTCTTTCCTTGTTTTTTTTTGGCCAGACTTCTTTTTATTGGTCCACATATATTTTGAAATTTCGCCAATTTCTGGTTCATATCTTCTTCAACATCATACGTTATATCATTCCTAAAATTAAAAAGAAAAAAAAAAATCATTGTCCCTCTTTAAAGGAACAGAGAATTTTCCAGTGAGGCAGAAGTTATGGCAGCACCTACAACTAATGCAATCAAAAATTTCAAATACAGTCTTCAAAGAAACTCTACTGTAATTATATAACCAATGGAAAAAATGTAAATAGCCAATTTTGAAAAACTCAATTTTAGCATATATTTTAGCACTGAAATTGTTAACAGTGCATTACCTTTTAATGCAAACCTTGTTTGCTTTTATTATATAAATATATACAAATTGATGCTTCAGGACAGACAATATAATAGTTATATAAATTTTCCATAGCTTGAATTTTGCTCTAAAACTGCAGGAAATCTGTAAATATTAAATTTGTTTAAATGAAAATAGTCATGGAACTATTTCATCTGCTCTTTCTCTCTCTTACAAAAGGCATTGTGTGGTATCAAAAGTACAATGCATTAGCATTAGTAGAAGCATATGATGCAAGAAAGCAAGCTTATGCGGCATTAGCCAAAAAAAAAAAAAAACAAAACCATTCCCATTTCACCTCTCCATTAGTTCGAAACACCGGTCCAGCTGAGCCTTAAATTTATTTAGGCTATCAATTTACACAACAAGGGATGGAAGTCTGTTCCACCAACCAACTACCCGCTGGCTAAAGGCAAATTTTTGCACATCTACCCTACATCTGTCTTTCCTCAATCTGAATTTATGCCCTCTCAGGTGATTATTCTGAGCAAGAGGAAGAATCCCATTGGCATTGAGCATGCTCAAACCATTCAAAGCTTTATACACCTCTATCAGATCACCTCGCCGGTGCCTAGTCTCCAGACACTGTAATTTGCAAAACTTAAGCCTTTCTTCGTAAGAGCAACACTTTGTTCCATTCACTAATCTTGTTGCCCTTCTCTGTACTCGTTCCAGCAGCTCTACATCCTTCTTAAAATGCGGCCTCCAGACCTGTATACAGTACTCAACGTTTGGCCTGACCATTGCCTTATACAAGGGAATAATCACCTCCTTATCCCTGCTAGAAAAATTCCTGTACATCATTGACAAGACGCCCATGAGCTACTCTTGCAGCCCGTCTGCACTGTCAGAGAACTTCATATCTGCCTGCACAATAGCCCCCAAGTCCTTTTCAATCTCTACCACTGTCAGTGTAGTACCACAGAGTTGATATGCTGCTCTGGGGTTGCTGTTTCCCATATGTAGTACTTTACATTTGTCAATGTTAAACTTCATTTGCCACCTCTCAGCCCATCTGCTCAACCGTTCCAGATCCTGTTGCAGCAGCATAGCGTCAGTAGTGTCCTTAACAACCCTGCCAACATTTGTATCGTCTGCAAACTTGGACATTAAGCTTGATATACCATCATCAATATCATTTATAAATACAGAAAACAATAAAGGACCCAACACTGAACCCTGAGGGACTCCACTAATAAAATTAGTCCACGATGAGCAGTGTCCATTGATTACCACTCTCTGTCTTCTCCCACTCAACCATCAATTTATCCATAGCAGCAATTTGCCTCCAATGCCACACTGCTCCAATTTGTGCAGCAGTCTGCCATGTGCAACAGTATCAAAAGCCTTTCTAAGATCGAAATATATAATATCAAAGTTATTCTCTGCATCCAGTTCTTTTGTTACTGCATCATAATATCCAATCAAATTGGTCAGGCAAGACTTTCCCTTCACAAAACCATGCTGTCCGAGCTATAATTGAAGTCCTGTCTAGTTGATCCTGCAATGCTTCTTTAACCAGTGCCTCCATTAATTTTCCTGGAACAGAAGTTAAACTCACAGATCTATAATTACTTGTATCAGCCTCTGTCCTCCTTTGTGAATTGGGGTCACATTTGAACATCTCCAGTCTATGGGTATCTCTTCTGAGTCCAAAGAAGCTCTCATAATTATGGCACGCGCCTCCGTAGCCAGGTGAGCAGGAGCAGCAGTACGTAGCACACGCTTCTTGATTAGACCGGCGTTCGAGTCCATGACCACCAAATATGGAGGATGCGGAAAGGTCAGGGAATGACCACTGCATATTCCGGGAGTAATATGGCCTTAGTTACTAATGCTCCTAAATAACAACAATAATTATGGCTAAGGGTTTACTTACTTCCTTTGCTGCCTCCTTTAATATAACTGGATAGATCCCATCTACCCCAGGTGCCTTTTCTATGTTTATCCTCAACAATTTCTCCTCCACTTTCCTCACAGTTATTACAAAATCATCTAGCCCACTGCCAGAGTTTACTTCACTTCTGGCATTCCCCTTCCTGAATAACTTCTGATGTGTGAATATAGACGCAAAATACTCGTTTAGTTTGTTAGCCACCTGAGCAGGATTATCAACAGCTGAACCATCAATATCCAGTGGACCAATCTGATTCATCCCCTTCCTTCTAGAGTTTATATAAGTAAAGAACTCCTTGCTGTTTTTCTTTGCATCCCTTGCCAAAGATTTCTCGTAATCTGCCTTCGCCCGTCTAATCTCCTTTGTGACTTGGTTACAGACGAACTTATATGTATCATAGGTTTCTGTGTCACGTGTTAATTTATATGTATCCCATGCATTTTTCTTCTCTGCCATATGTCTCATTAGTTCATCTGTCATCCATTTAGGCCTAAACTTCGAACAATATTTCATAGTTGATATGTAAAACCTAGTAGTAGCTTCCAAGATAAGTTCTTTGAATGCTTCCCATTTTGAATTTGCTGTTGGTAACATCATCAGTTGGTCCCACTGTATAGAATTTAAATACTGTCTCAGAACATCGTAGTTGCCTTTACGAAAACAAAAACCCTTTCCTTTACCCCTGATGGTAGTTACCTCTTTGAATAATGCTATAAGATCATAGTGGTATCTCAATACACTGATATTAAATAAAAATTCATACGCTTTACCTATGTTGAACTTGGATAACAGAGAGACTATTTGCTCTCAATGAAGCCGGAGCACCAAGTACTTATCACTAAGAAACAAAAAAAACATTATTCACATTTCTGCCTAAGTTGCTTATATCTTTTTATAATTGTATAGCATTACCAGAACAGATGAATTTGCAGAACTGCTATATTTAAAAATCTGAGTATTTGTGAAGAATAAGAGAAATTTACCTCAATATGGTAGAACACTTGCATACAATACTTTCCAGAAATTAAAATGAATATAACATTAATGCAAAATGATTACAGTAAAAAATAAATTGAAAACAATTAAAAATTAATTTTAAAAAGTTTAATAAATTCTGAAAAACGATTTTCGACCGTATGTCATGATCACAGGAAATTTCTCTTATTCTTCTACAAATATTGAAATCAACATAGAACATACTGAGTTCCATAGCTCTTGTTTATACTATTAAAAATCTGAGATACAGCTAGGACATCTGTTTCAATATACTATTCGCAGTTTGGCATTTGCTCACTAATATAGACAACCTGTCAGCTGATGAGAAGCCAATAAGGCTTCTCATCAGCTGACAGGTCGTCTATATTAGCAAGCAAATGCCAAACTGTGAATAATATTAGCATTAGCATTAGTAGAGGCATTTAATGCAAGAAAGCAAGCTTATGCAGCATCAGCCAAAAAAAAAAAAAAAAAACCACTTCAAAGCAGTGTATGGAAATAAAACTGTGATTTAAAAAAATAACTGCTACATTTATCTTAAACCCCCAGAATTGGACCATTTTCCCTGTGCAATAAAATACTACAGGATTGCAGGTATATTTCAATGCAGTAATTGAAATCAAATTAAAATTTATGCTTTATTTGCATTTGATTTTGACATGTTTGCAAAACTTTGTAAATATTTTAAAAAGTGTTCTTTCAGTTACTTAAAACCTTAGGAACTGTAAATAGAAAACATAATAAGTAAATCAAGTTTAAAATTAAAATTGATGAGTTACGTTATTCGGTTTCTGTACCTTTCATTATGCGACAATGTTAAAAAAAAAAAGAAGAAATATATGTATATATATATATATATGAGGATAATTCAAAAAATAAGTTACACTTGACCATTGTAGCCCAAGAGACATTTATTGAGGTAAGTAACATTATGCAATAGAAAGCACATACCTTGCACTACTTTTCCACATAGTCACAGAGTTGGTGTAAACACTTGGAACGTGTGACTAAACATCCAATTCCCTGATGATAGAAACCATTCCTTTGTCATTCAGCCACCGTCGAACTGCTGTTTGCACCTACTCATCATTTGTAAATCATTGCTCCTTAGATGTTCTTTCAGCTTGCAAAAGATGTTAGTCACAAGGCAAAAGATTGGGATTGTAAGGCGGATGTTGCCATACCTCCCATCAAAAACTTTGGAGCAAGTGTCACATTGTGCTTGCATTGTGTGGTGCGGCGCTGTCCTGAATGAGAGCAACATCCGCCTAACTTTCCAGGCCTCTTGTTTTTCATGGCTGTTCACAAAGACTGAAATGTATGGCAGTATGAGACAGCATTAATTGTTGTGCCTTTTGCCATAAATTCCATGTAAACAACTCCTTCATAGCTGAAAAATACAGTGGCTATGACCTTTCCTGCTGATGGTGCAACTTTGAATTTCTTCTACACAGGTGATGTTGTGTCTTCATTCCGTAGACGCTCTCTTTGTTTCTGGGGTGAAATGGCACCCATGTTTCATTGTCATGGCCTTCCACAGGTGAGTGCTGAAGGAAGGCTAGAGAAGACAAAAAAATGTTGCCCTTTGTGTTTGTCTGTCAGTGAACAAGGAACCCATTGTGCACACAATTTGCACTAGTCAAGATGTTCAGACTATGGAATGAACACTGCCTACTGAAATATCCAACTCCTTTGCCATTTCTGCGACTGTCAGTCATCAATTACTGCGAATCATTTCATCAGCCTACATCGTATTGTCTACAGTGGTCGACATTGACGGCCTTCCTTTTTGATCAGCATCCATCAATTCTGTGTGACCACTTTCAAATTGTTGGCCCCACTTCACTATCGCTGGATGCGACATTGCATTTTCCCCATACACCGCCATTATTTCACAATGAATCTCAGGACAATTCAGAAGTTTCGCCCATAAAAATCGTAACGTTCCGTGTACCTCAAACCTGGAATAACATTCTAGCTGATGTGCCATTATGAATGCTTGCTCCTACGCAACTGTTACCGCTACATCAACGCAACTCACCTACCAGGGACGCAAGATATGAACTCCATTCTGTGCAGGCACCACATTGTTGTGCAATTATACCAAGAGATGGCAGCAGGTGCAACTTATTTTTTGAATGTCCCTCGTGTGTGTGTATGTATATACTTTTTCAGTTTTATGTGTTAATCTTATCTTTAAAATAAAAAATATTTAAAATAATAAATTAGAATGAATACTTAAAATTTGAAACATAAAAACAAAAAAGTACTACATCTGGCAAAACAAGGTTGACATGACTAAGGAAATATAGGGTTAGGAAAAAACAGTAAATATGACAATAAAATACTGGTAACCCTCGTATAGTGCGCAACTGTGTTATATGGAACTAAGAACCAGTACATAAAGGGGTGTTACATTCCAAAAGCTAACAAAAATATACCTTTTTTTTTTTTTTATAAGTATTGGAAACTTAATTTTTATTAAAAATAGTAATAACTAAACAAATGTCTTACAAACTGTGATACATATATTATTATTATTATCATTAACTATATGGTGCAAGGAAGCCTGAGGCTTTTGTTGCACCAGCCAAAAAAAAAAATTCCTGAGTTACCCAGAGAGAGGGAAAGAAGTAGAAGGGAATCTCCAAGAAAGAGAAGAATGATGATATCCAGCTCAGGACCATGGGTGTACCAAGCCTATACTCACTAGATATGAGCCCCTGGGGTTAAATATCAGATAGATAATGTATGTTCATTTAATTTTCTTCCTCTTCACTACTGCTAAGCACAATAAAACAAGAACGTTTTCTCTGCTGCAGAATATCTGAACTTTGTTCTGCAGCATCTAGATTTAGTGTATCTTCTGCTCTCTTTAAAAAATTAGTAATCTGGGTTTGTTTACTTTTGCTTTAAAGATCTTTGTAAATTTTATGGTATGGAGCTATGCATTTTTGAAGCTCCCTTTTGAATTTTGTGCTCCTTTCAGTCAAAGGATCTGCATTCAAAAAATAAGATTCTAATTGCTCGGCTAAGTTTATGCTTTTCCGTATGCTTTTTAGTGTAAAATTTGTAACTTCAGAATTTTCGTCTGCATATCATCCTCTGAATTGTTTTGGTTTACTTCCAATGCCATTTCCACCAGCCACTAATTCTTCAACGTCTTCTTTAGTCATATCATCAAAACCTTCCCCTCCTCCTGACTTAGCAAGCTCTACTATCGCACCGATTCCATTTTCTGTTGGTTTGACCATATTTCCTGAATGAACTGACTCTGGCCATACATTTTTCCAATACGTATTTTGTTGATGATTTTAATTCTTTGAGTGATAAAGCTAAAGATAATATTGAGGAAATCTGGTCAAACATGAAAAAATCAATTCTGGGAACTGCTGAAGAAAGTCTTGGATATAAACCTATAAGAAATAAAAACTAGCTAAGAACTTGGAATGAAGAATTGAAACAAACAATCAATGAGAAAAAAAAAAGACCTATAAACTGTTCCTACAAACTAAAGACCTACATCTACACATAAAAAGCTTAGAAAACTAACCGGAGAATCCGATGAGATGACTGGGATAAATTTGTTAAATCTTTAGAACGTGATATCACGGGCCCACAGAGAAGAGGTTTTAAAATTTTTAAGAAATTACAACTAGACACAAATGATCAAATAAAAACCAACTCCATCTCCCAAGCAGAATGGAAGCAACCCTATTCCAAACTATGGTATAACCCAGGCACTAGGGAATTGTAAGACAAATCTGTGATAACCAAAGATGAAGAAAATATAACAATGAAAGAACTAGAGTTAATATTACAAAAATCAAAAAAAAACCAAAAAAGCCCAGGCATAGACAATTTGCATGTAGAACTATTTAAATATGGGGGCACCTTACTAAAAAACGTGCTACTAAAATTATTTAACATCATATGGCATAAGCAACAGATACCCAAAGATTGGGAAACAGGAATAGTAATCAATTTACACAAAAAAGGCTCCAGAAATAACCCTAACAACTACAGATGGATAAGGGATAACACTGCTGCAAAGCTATACTCTAATATTAGCATTAGTAGAGGCATATGATGCAAGAAAGCAAACTAATATAGTAAAGAATAAATTAATAAATACAGTGAACAATTCTTAGAAGAAGAACAATGTGGGTTCAGTAAAGGGAGAAGCACAATAGATGCCATTTTCTCACTACAACAAATTTTGGAGAAAAGAAGAAATTCAATCTACCAACGTTTCTGCTCTTTATTGATTATGAAAAAGCATATGACAATGTAAACCGGGAAAAACTTTGGCAGATTCTACATGAAGAAAATATCCCAACCCAACTCCGGAAAGCGATCCAAAGCCTATATAAAAACTCAAAAGTCTGTATAAAATATTCTAATGGCCAACTATCAGACCCAATTAACACCAATAAAGGAGTGAAACAAGGATGTGGACTATCACCAAATTTATTTAATATCTACATCAACAAAATTCTTAAAGAACGGAAACAAACAATTAATAACAGAATATAATTGAACAACAGGAATAAAATCCAAACTATATTATATATGCTGATGATCAAGTTACAATTGCAAAATCTGAATATGAACTACAGATAGCAGCAAATGAACTTAAGAAAATTAGGTAAAAAGTACAAGATGAAAATCTCCACCTTAAAAACAAAATCAATGGGATTATGTGGAAAAAACAGAGTCAAAATTGTTATTGATGATAAAATAATAGAATAAATATCTGACTTCACCTATTTGGGAAATTTAATATCAAATGAAGGGAAAGACATCCACACTAAACTACAAAAATATAATAAAATGAATGGAATGATTAAATGCCACTTTGGAAAACAAATGACAACTGAAACAAAATTACAACTGCACAACATCACTTCAAAACCAGCCCCTCTTCAACAGCTGTGAGACTTGGGTCATAAATAAGATATGCACACAAACTAGAACCAGCACAAATGAGATTTTTAAGACCATTATTAGGCTTTACAAGACTAGACCACCAAAGAAATTTAGATATCCGCGAGAAATTAAAAGTAGATAACATAGTAAATGACTTAAAATGGTATCAAGAAAAATGGATCAGCCACATAGAAAGAATGAACCCAGACTGGATCCCAAAATTAGCCTTTAACTACAAACCTATAGGGAAGAGAGAGATGTTGGAAGACCAAGACCACCTCCAAGAGCTATAACGGAACAGGTCTTAAAAGACCTAAGCCGGACCAAGTTCATGATGATGATGAGTGATAAAGCTATGATTCTGATAAAGTCCACAATTGAGAAATGTTTCCATGCCTCCATCACTTCAATAGATTCGGAATCAATTTTTTTCCAAAATCCATTGTAACAATTTTCTGAGGTAATGAGTTTTAAAAGTAGATATAATGCCTTGATCTAATGGCTGAATTAAGGAAATTGTATTGGGTGGTAGGAACATTACTTCAATGTTTGGATGGCCTGGTGCTTTATCCAATAGTAATAAAACTTTTAAATCTAGATTTTTCTGCTTTAAATAGTTTTCAACAGCTGGCACAAAACAATTTAGAAACCATTCTTTAAACAAATCGGCAGTTACCCAAACTTTTTTATTTGCTTTCCAATATACCAGTAATGCGTTTTTATTTACACCTTTCATTACATGAGGATCTATAAACTAGCACAGGTTTTATCATGCAATCTCCTGATGCATTACTGCACATAAGTAATGTTACACGATATTTTGGTACCTTAAAACCTGGTGTAGTTTTCTCTCTTTTTTTTAAATAAATGTTCTTTGGCATTTTTTCCACCAAAGACCTGTCTCATCGGCATTAAAAACTTGATGTGGTGTGTATCCGTGCTCTTCAATAATTTTTTGAAATTCCTCTGCATACTTCTTGGCAGCTTCATTATCAGCCGATGCACTTTCCCCTTGAATTCTTATGTTATGTAATGAGAAGCGGTTTTTAAATCGCTCAAACCAACCTTTACCGGCAAACAAATACCGGGTTAACGGAAGATTTTCCATTTTTATTATTATTATCATCTGTTTATTCCACAAAAGGAACCAACCCAAGACAACTAAGTGCCTGGAGGGTGCTAATTACATAGCAAGGTATGAGATACTACAGGCAGTGGGTTACATACACTGAACACGCAGTCTCGTCCCAAAATACATTTGGTACATATTTTCTATTTAATAATTCTGTATATGCAAATCCTATATTTACAAATCAGTAATTCCATATATAAATTCTATATTTACACAACTGTTAGTGAAGGTATATTTTTCCATTCAATATGCTTAACAATTATTATTTTTCTTAAAGTAGAACATTTCACTTAAAGGTAAAGTGCAGCCATTATCAACCCACTGCAGGATGGAAGCCTCCTCAACAATTCATGTTAAGGGAAATGGACCATAATCTGGCATGATGGTCCAACGCGGGTTGGCAGATCGACGTATTCAGCAGTCAGGGGGGCTTGAACCCCGGTCAACTCAAAGAGCGTGTGCTACTGCACTCCCACCCCTGACCACTCGGCTACGGAGTTTCATTTAGCATTAGCATTAGCATTAGCATTAGTAGAGGCATTTGATGCAAGAAAGCAAGCTTATGCAGCATCAGCCAAGAAAAAAAAAAAAAAAAATAGTAACATAAATAAATAAAAATAACCACTTCCACTTCACCCCTCTGTTCGTTCGAAATACCTGTCCAGCTGAGCCTTAAACTTATTTAGGCTATCAACTTCCACGACAAGGGATGGAAGTCTGTTCCACCCACCAACCACCCGCTGGCTAAAGGCAAATTTCCGCACATCTATCCTACATCTGTCTTTCCTCAATTTGAATTTATGCCCTCTCAGGTGATTTTTCTGAGCTAGAGGAAGAATCCCATCAGCATTGAGCATGCTCAAACCATTCAAGGCTTTGTACACCTCTATCAGATCACCCCGCTGGTGCCTAGTTTCCAGACACTGTAATTTGCAAAACTTAAGCCTTTCTTCGTAAGAGAACCCCTTTGTCCCATTCACCAATCTAGTTGCCCTTCTCTGTACTCGTTCCAGCAGCTCTACATCCTTCCTGAAATGAGGCCTCCAGGCCTGTATACAGTACTCTAGGTGTGGCCTGACCATTGCCTTATACAAGGGAATAATCACCTCCTTATCCCTGCTAGAAAAATTCCTATATATCATTGACAATACACCATGAGCTACTCTTGCAGCTCGTCTGCACTGCTCAGAGAACTTCATATCTGCCTGCACCACCACCCCCAGGTCCCTTTCATTCTCTACCACTGTCAGTGTAGTACCACAGAGTTGATACGTTGCTCTGGGGTTGCTGTTTCCCATATGTAGTACTTTACATTTGTCAATGTTAAACTTCATTTGCCACCTCGAAGCCCATCTGCTCAACCTTTCCAAATCCTGTTGCAGCAGCATAGTGTCAGTAGTGTCCTTGACAACCCTGCCAACCTTCGTATCGTCTGCAAACTTGGACATTAAGCCTGATATACCATCATCAATATCATTTATAAATACAGAAAACAATAAAGGCCCCAATTTAGTCGCAACTCTTTGGAATGTTCTCACATTACAGCCAATTCATATTTCAGTAGTAAGTCTATAAGAATTCTGGAAGACCTCTTTCTGATACGTTGCATCCTCACAGTTTATCAGCATCTATCTTCAGAAAGTTCAATATTTTTGCTGTATTTGACAGGAAGAATCTTCATATATTGAGGATTGAACGGAGTGGGAGATATACTCCTCTGCAACGTCTAGCAGTGGCACGTGGTTTGACCAGAACATTATCCAGGGCTGACACATCCAATCTGCCTGTGAACATTTGTGCGAGAGTGTGTATATTCCTGTTAATTGTCCCTGCATCCAGGGTGTGAACCCTGGATGCAGGGACAATTAAGGTGATGTTAAGGGTTGAGTAGAGAATTTAAATTTTCTTTTTTTAACGGTTATATTTTATTTTTTAGTGCCTTTTAATTACATTGCCATCTAAGGAGATCCGTTTTTTACTGCTATAGTCAATCCCCATACTGAGTACTTCTTCCATTTTCTTAATTATTGGTGCTCAGGGATGAGCTATCTTATTTGTGAAAATGATAGATCCTGCAGCAACAGCAGTTCAATTTTACTGTTCATTTTTCTTTATGATCTCAATTGTTGCTTCATTTAAATTTAAACTTTTTTGAAACGTATGATAATTTTTCCCCTTTGCAAGTCAATCCAAAATTTGTTTCTTTGATTTAGACTAGAGAAATAAAGTTTCTTTTGAGTGGTGTTTTTTTAATTTCTTTGGGCACAATTTAGTGCTGGAATTTAATTTACAACAAATAAATTATTCCAATACGGTTGTTAAAAACAAAGTTTAGTAATACATACCTGGAAAATTTTATAAACAATCAAATAAACAAAAAAATAACTTTACAAAAACCTTAAAAGTCAGGAATTACCCACTTTGAAGTCACAATTTTTTATGGTCTCAAACAAGCACAAGTTCAATAGCACAGAACTAAAATATGGGGATTTTTCAATATATTTTTTTTCATAACGACTAGTGAGTCAACGGTTCGGAGTCACAAAAAAAAGAATGGAAATGTTGAAAAATTAAATCAACATAATATAGCACAAAAATACCGTGTTATGCGAGGTTGGCCGCAATTCTCTAACTGTGTTAGAGTGCAACCATATTATATAAGAACCGTGTCTGTGCAAAGATTTGCCGCAATTTGTCAATAGTGTTAGAGTGAAACCGTGTTTTTAGCACTAGCATGAGCACATGTGCAAGAAAGCAAGCTCATATAGCATCAGCCAAAAAAATGAATTTGTTCCAGCAATCAACCACCCGCTGGCTAAAGGTAAACTTCCGTACATCTATCCTACAACTGTCTTTCCTCAATTTGAATTTATGCCCTCTCAGGTGATTATTCTGAGCAAGAGGAAGAATCCCATCAGCATTGAACATGCTCAAACCATTCAAGGCTTTATACACCTCAATCAGATCACCTCACAGGTGCCAAGTCTCCAGACACTGTAATTTGCAAAACTTAAGCCTTTCTTCGTAAGAGCAACCCTTTGTTCCATTCACTAACTTTGTTGCCCTTCTCTGTACCCATTCCAACAGCTCTACATCCTTCTTAAAATGAGGCCTCCATACCTGTATACAGTACTCAAGGTGTGGCATGACCATTGCCTTATACAAGGGGATAATCACCTCCTTATCCATGCTAGAAAAATTACTGTATATCATTGACAAGACACCATGCGCTACTCTTGCAGACTGTCTGCACTGTTCAGAAAACTTCATATCTGCCTGCACAATTACCCCCAGATGCTTTTCACTCTAACACTGTCAGTGTAGTACCACACAGTTGATACGTTACTCTGGGGTTACTGCTTTCCATATGCAGTACTTTCATTTGTCAATGCTAAACTTCAGTTTCCACCTGTCAGCCCATCTGCTCAACTTTTCTAGATCCTGTTGCAGCAGCAGCGTACTGTCATTAACAACCCTGCCGACCTTTGTATCGTCTGCAAACTTGGACATTAAGCCTGGTATACCATCATCAATATCATTGATGAATACAGAAAACAACAATGAACCCTAGGGTACTCCACTAATTTCCCTGGAACAGAAGTTAAACTAACAGGTCTGTAATTACCTGTGTCTCCTCCTGATCCTCCTTTGTGGATTGGGGTCACATTTGCACATCTTCAGTCCATGGGTACCTCCCCTGATTCCAAGGAAGCTCTCATAATTATGGCTAAGGGTTTGCTTACTTCCATTGCTGCCTCCTTTAATATAACTGGATAGATTCCATCCACCCCAGGTGCCTTTCTTGTGTTTATCTTCAACAATTTCTCCTCCACTTTACTCTCAGTTATTACAAGATTATCTAGCATACTACCAGAGTTTAACATACCTCTAATATTTCCCTCCCTGAATAACTCCTCATGTGTGAATGTAGATGCAAAATATTTTAGTTTGTTAGTTACCTGAGCGGGATCATCAACAGCAGAACCATCGATATCAAGTGGACAAATCTGATTCATCCCCTTCCTTCTGGAGTTTACATAAGTAAAGAACTCTTGGCTGTTTTTCTTTGTATCCTTTGCCAAAGATTTCTCGTAATCTACCTTTGTCTGCCTAACCTCCTTTGTGACTTGGTTACAGACCAGTTTATATCTATCATAGGATTTTGTGTTACCTGTTAATTTATATGTATCTCATGCATTTTTTTTTTTCTCTGCCAGATGTCTAAATAGTTCATCTGACATCCATTTAGGCCTAAATCTTGAACAATATTTCTTAGTTGGCATGTAAAGCCTAGTAGCTTCCAAGATTAATTCTTTTAATGCTTCCCATTTTGAATTTGCTGTTAGTATCATCTTCAGTTGGTCCCACCGTATAGAATTTAAATACTGCCTCAGACCACCATAGTCACCTTTACGAAAGCAAAAACCCTTCCTTTTACCCCTGATGGTAGTTACCTCTTTGAGTAAATCCCATTTCAGCACACTGTGATCACTGCCACCTAGTGGTTCCTTTATCTGCAGATTCTTAATGCATGAAGAATCACTACTGATAATCAGATAAAGAGTATTACTCCCTCTAGTTGCCTCCCGAACACGCTGCTGAAGAAAACAATCATCCAATAAATCCACAAAAGCCTTGAGTGTGTGAGTGACCAACCCATAAATTCCAGTCAAATTAAAATTTCCCATTATAAGACACACTGATTTACTGGCCCCATCTATTTCTCTGCACAATTGCTCATTGTAATAATCAGATTCATTAGGCCTATAACACACTCACCTACTCTCATTTTTCCTTTCACAGTGCTTATGTCACACCAAACAGACTAAACATTGCATTGCCCACCAACATCAACTGGTTGCACTTCCTTAGATTTTGTTTCTTAACTAACAGCATAACTACTCCTCCCTTCCTGTACATATTATACTCCCCAAATTCCAATTCTGGAATTTGGGGAGTATAATATGGAGGGAAAGTCAACTTCATTCATGGAGGCTTTCTACTCTCATTGGTATCAAATGGCTTGCTAAACTCTAAATACAAGGGACAAAAAGTCTAGGATAGAATTGTTATTTAAACAAATTAATAACAACTCCTGCTTACCCAATCTCTAAAAACTTCATGTATGAAGGTTTTAAAGATGGGACAAGCAAAATTCTACCTATTACCAATAGGGAGCTAATTCTGATTTTATAATAAGAGAAAGCAAGTTGGAAGAGAAATTGCCACTACAGCTAAAAATGAACAAAGTTCCTGGGGATGATGGACTCTCTCCAATTATATAAAAAAAGAAGCTGAAAATTAGGTAGTTAAATCTTTAACCATCATAATGAGACCATGTTTCATATTACTTAATCTGTAATTATTGCTTATTTTTTTATGAATACATTAAGGTTTCTGAAAATAAATTTTGTTTGTCCTGGAAAGAAATTTCTAGTACTGGCAAATAATGTTAGGAAGCTAGCTTATATAGCAGGGTTGGCCAAGAATTCGATCACGATCTACCAGTCGATTGCGGATTTAATTTCGGTCGATCACAACAAATTTTAAATATACAATCATCCCTCAATTTGTGCACCTCTTGTGCAATGAAATTTTTGAGATGGTAGATCACGGCACATTTTGAAGGAAAAAGGTAGATCACATCACAAATTAAGTTGGCCACTCCTGTTATATAGCATTAATCAAGAGGGGAAAAAAATAAAATTAAGTATGCACATCCCATCTAATACTTCCTTAAATTTATTCTAACAACCCACTTCACAACAGCTAATGGTAGTGGCTGAAAGCAAAGTTCACACATCTTTCTTGCAACCATCCTTTTTCAATTTGAATTCATGTCCCCTTATGTGTGTGTTGTCTGAGAAAGAGAATACCACTACCATTTAGTCTATTCAATCCATTTAAAGCCTTAAACACTTCTATCAGTTCTCCTTGAAAGTGCTTAGTTTTCAAGTGCTACAAGGATGCAAAAATTAATTTTGATATCGTATACTTGGATTTCAGGAAATTTATATTATATTTATATTGCTCCAGTTTATACCTGCTGTATAAACTGGAGCAATGTGGGATTAAGAGCAAGTTACTGCTATGGATAAAGGGATTGTTAAATGGAGGCAGACAGAGTGGTTATCAATGACGTTCCCAAAGGTTCGTTGCTGGGCCCATCGTTGTTTTCAATATTTATTAATGATATGATGAAGGTATATATCAGACTTAATATCTAAGTTTGCAGATGAAACAAAGGTTGTCAGGATGATTAATAACAGTATGCTACTGAAATAAGATTTAGAAAAATTAGGTTGATGGGCTGAGAAACGACAGTTAACGTTTAACATTGCCAAATTCAAGGTACTGCACATGAGTAACAGTAATCTCAGAGTAACTTATCAACTGTGTGGAACTACACTCAGGATAATAGAAAATGAAAAAGTCCCAGGGGTAATTGTGCAGTCAGATATGAAGTTCTCTGAGAAGTGCAGACGGGTTGCCAGAGCAAGTCATAGAGTTTTGTCAATGATATATAGGAATTTTGCTAGCAGAGACAAGGGGGTGATTATCCCTTGGTATAAGGCAATGGTCAGGCCATACCTTGAGTATTGGATATGGGTCTTGAGGCCTCATTTTAGGAAGGAATTTTAAGAGTTGCTAGAATGAGAACAAGATTGGTGAGAGGAACAAAGGGGTGCACTTACAGAGAAAGGCTTAAGTTCTGCAAGCTGCAGCAGCTGGAGACTAGGCACCTGTGAGGTGATCTGATTGAGGTGTTTATTTAAGCCTTCAATGGATTGAGTAAGCTGAATGTGAATGGCATTCTTCCTCTTGCTGAGGAAGAATGCCATGCATGTGACTACACAAACATGAGGGGGCATAGTTGCAAACTAGATGTGCAGAAGTTTGCCTTTAGCCAGTGATGGTTGATTGTTGGAACAGGCTTCCACCTGTTGTTGTGGAAGTTTGAATAAATTCAAAGAAAATTATACAAATTCTTGGGGGGTAAGGATGGGTGAAATGTGTTTTTTTTTTTTTTTTTTGGCTGATGCTTGTATACCTTGTTTTCTGCCTATATAAGCTTGCTTTCATGCATCATTTGCTACTACTAATTTATAGAACTTAAGTATTTTGGTAAGTGTATCCTTTTGTGTTCTTGACTAATCTAATTGCTCTTCTCTGCACTCATTCCAAGAAATCGATGTTTCTTAAAATGAGGCTTCCAGACTGCATGTAGTGCTCAAGATGTGACCTAACCATTGTATTATATAATGGGACTTTTTGACAAAGTTCCTTTGTATCATTCATATATCTCCATGATATGTTCTGGCAGCCTGTCTATATGGCTAGGAGAACTTTACGTATGACTATAAAATTACTGTTATTTCTCATTTGTTCTCCACCTACTTGGGTGTGGTGATACCACCGAATTGGTATGTTAATCAGGAATTACTACTGGCCATATTAAACCTCAACTGCCACTTCTCAGCCCATCTGCAAATGTATTAAAAAAAGACGTGAATTAGGGTTGAATTTGAAAGTGTCTGCAATACTGCCCAGACACAATAGGACGGAGTATATGATGAGAGCCTTGTCGATCAATTTGGCACTGGAAAGATTGTGCAAGGCTCAAGGGGTAGAATTTTTTTCAGCCTGGTCGGTACTTGTTAACAGGAGAGACTGCTTCTACAGGGATGGGATACACTTAAATAGAAACGGTGCAAGAATATTTGCTGATGCTATCGAGGAAGTGTTAAGTGGGTTGGAAAACTGCTAGCTTGGGGGAATACAAGGAATAATAGATTAACAGTAGCCACTGGCAGTGAAAGTGATTCTTGCACTGCTTCTATTGGAATGAGCAGCCTGGAAAACAAGATGCAGGATATTTCAGAGACTGCTGGGAGTTGTTGCAGTACAAGTAAACACATTGGTTGTGTTAGGGTAGCAAAGAATAGCAACAGGTGCATGTATACCTGCATGTACACCAATGCTAGGAGTTTGGTAAATAAATTTGATGAATTTGAGGTATTGCTCAAAACATCAAAGGCAGATATTGTTGGGATATCAGAGACATGGTGTCACACAGATATAAGGAATGCAGAACTGGAATTTGGAGAGTACAATGTGTACAGAAAGGATAGGAAGGGAGGAGGGGTTACACTATTAGTTAAGAAACACATAAAAACCAAGGAAGTGAAGCCAGTCGACATCGCTGGACAGTGCAGTGTTGAGTCAGTTTGGTGTGACATAAGCATTGGAAGATCAAAATTGAGAGTAGAAGTGTGCTATAGGCCTAATGACTCTGATGAGTATAATAAGAAACTGTACAGGGAAATAGTGGGCCAGTAAATCAGAGAGACTTATAATGGGGGATTTTAATTTCCCAGATATTGACTGGAATTTGTGGGTTGGTCACTCGCACACTAGGAAGGCTTTTGTGGATTTATTGGATGACTGTTTTCTACATCGGCATGTTCGGGAGGCAACTAGAGGGAGTAATACTGTTGATCTGATTATCAGTAGTGATTCTTCATGCATTAAGAATCTGCAGATAAAGGAAACACTAGGTGGCAGTGATCACAGTGTGCTGAAGTGGAATTTAATCAAAGAGGTAACTACAATCAGGGGTAAAGGGAAGTGTTTTTGCTTTCATAAAGGTGACTACGATGGTCTGAGACAGTATTTAAATTCTATACAGTGGGACCAACTGATGATGTTACCAACACCAAATTCAAAATGGGAAGTATTCAAAGAACTTATCTTGGAAGCTACTAGGCTTTACATACCAACTAAGAAATATTGTTCAAGGCCTAAATTGATTTCAGATGAACTAATGAGACATAAGGCAGAGAAGAAAAATGCATGGGATACATAAATTAACATGTGACACAGAAGCCTATGATAGATATAAGCTGTTCTGTAACCAAGTTACAAAGGAGGTTAGGCAGGCGAAGGCAGATTACGAGAAATCTTTGGCAAAGGATGCAAAGAGTTCTTTACTTATGTAAACTCTGGAAGGAAGGGGATGAATCAGATTGGTCCACTGGATATTGATGGTTGAACTGTTGATGATCCTGCTCAAGTAGCTAACAAACTAAATGAATATTTTGCATCGACATTCACACATGAGGAGTTATTCAGCGAGGGGAATGCCAGAGGTCTATTCAACTCTGGCAGTAAGCTAGATAATCTTGTAATAACTGAGAGTAAAGTGAAGAAGAAATTGTTGAAGATAAACACAAGAAAGGCACCTGGGGTGGATGGGATCTATCCAGTTATACTAAAGGAGGCAGCAAAGGAAGTAAGCAAACCCTTAGCCATAATTATGAGAGCTTCCTTGGACTCGGGGGAGGTACCCATAGACTGGAGATGTGCAAATGTGACCCCAATTCACAAAGTAGGATCAAAGGCTGACACATATAATTATAGACCTGTGAGTTTAACTTCTGTTCCAGGAAAATTAATGAAGGCCCTGGTTAAAGAAGCACTGCAGGATCATCTAGACAAGACTTCAGTTATAGCTCGGACACAGCATGATTTTGTAAAGGGAGAGTCTTGCCTGATCAATTTGACTGGATACTTTGATGCAGTCACAAAAGAACTGGATGCAGGGAATAACTTTGATATTATATATTTGGATTTTACAAAGGCTTTTGATACTGTTGCACATGGCAGACTGCTGCACAAATTGGACCAGTTTTGGCATTGGAGGCAAATTGCTGCTATGGATAAAGGGATGGTTGAGTGGGAGAAGATAGAGAGTGGTAATCAATGGACACTGGTCATCGTGGACTAATTTTATTAGTGGAGTCCCTCAGGGTTCAGTGTTGGGTCCATTACTGTTTTCTGTATTTATAAATGATATTGATGATGGTATATCAAGCTTAATGTCCAAGTTTGCAGACGATACAAAGGTTGGCAGGGTTGTTAAGGACACTACTGAAGCTATGCTGCTGCAACAGGATCTGGAAAGGTTGAGCAGATGGGCAGAGGTGGCAAATGAAGTTTAACATTGACAAATGTAAAGTACTACATATGGGAAACAGTAACCCCAGTGCAACATATCAACTCTGTGGTACTACACTGACAGTGGTAGAGAATGAAAAGGACTTGGGGGTTATTGTGCAGGCAGATATGAAGTTCTCTGAGAGTGCAGATGGGCCGCAAGAGTAGCTCATGGTGCCTTGTCAATGATATACAGGAATTTTTCTAGCAGGGATAAGGAAGTGATTATTCCCTTGTATAAGGCAATGGTCAGGCCACACCTTGAGTACTGTATACAGGTCTGGAGGCCTCATTTCAAGAAGGATGTAGAGCTGCTGGAAGGAGTACAGAGAAGGGCAACAAGATTAGTGAATGGAACAAAGGGTTGCTCTTACGAAGAAAGGCTTAAGTTTTGCAAATTACAGTGTCTGGAGACTAGGCACTGGTGAGGTGTATAAAGCCCTGAATGGTTTGAGCATGCTCAATGCCGATGGGATTCTTCCTCTTGCTCAGAATCACCTGAGAGGGCATAAATTCAGATTGAGGAAAGACAGATGTGTGGAAATTTGTCTTTAGCCAGAGGGTAGTTTGTTGGTGGAACAGACTTCCATCCTTGTTGTGGAAGTTGATAGCCTAAATAAATTTAAGGCCCAGCTGGACAGGTATTTCAAACAAACTGAGGGGTGAAATGGAAGGGTTTTTTTTTTTTTTTTTTGGCTGTGCTGAAAGTCCCAGTGCTGAAAAATGAGAAACTCCACTAAGATTATTTCAAGAAAATGTAACCATCCTATGTCTCAAAAGCATCCCTTCTTCCATTGTTCAATTTATATAGCAGTCTTTCACGTGGGCCTGCATCAAAATATACAAAATGTAAAAATGATTTGTATCCAGTTCCATTGTTACTGCATCATAGTAGCTAAGCAGATTGGCCAGAAAGGATCCCCAAATAAATAAACCCATGCTGTAATATCCTTATAATTCCATTCCTGTTAAAATGAGCCTGAAATACTTCTTTAACCACTAATGGCATTAATTTCCATGGAACAGAAGTCAAGCTGTCACATCATCCTTTCTGAATAAAAGACATCTGCACACCTCCAATCTATTGGAACCACCACTGAATCCAAGGATGGTCTCACAATTCCAAGTATTTGTTTACCTCTTTTCCTGCTTTTTTTTAAATATAACTAAATAGTTCCCATCATCCCCAGGTGCCTTATTTACTTTTAGCTTCAGCAATTTCTCTTTCACTTTCTTCTCAGCTATAACAAATTCATTTAGCTCCCTGTTATTACAGTGTACTTCTAGTGGTCCATCCCTAAAAACTTCTGTGAATATGGATACAAAATATTTATTTAGTTTGTCAGCAATATGAACATGATCAACAACAGTTAGGCCATTCACATGTAGTGAACCAATGTTAGCTATATGGTGCAGCATATAGCTAATAATAATATTCAACGCCCTCTACTAATTCATTAATATCCCACACATTTTTCTTCTGTGCTGTTAGTTAATCAAATCAGCTTATATCCATTTAGGTCTAAAGCTTGAACTATAGCTTAGCTGGTATATAAAGCTCAGTAGCTTCTGTAATTCCTTCCCTGAATGCCTCCACCATTTATAATTTCGAATTGATAATAAAATGGGAATATTTATCTTATCTACATGTGCTTTCCTGGTAATAATGAATGAAGCCTCTTTGATAAATATGTTTAATAAGATCGCAAAAACTATTTTATAATCATTAATGTACACGGGGCTACAGTTAACTTATGTAACGTTATTTTTTGATAACTTAAATTCTAATTTTCTCGACAAAAATGTTTTAGTTATTAAAAATTCCGTTACGTTCAGCCTGCTTATTATTTCAGTAATACAGAATCAAGTTCTACGAGCAAGAAAAATCAATGGCATCACCACGGGTCGAACTAAACAGTCGTGAAATTTGTAACGAAGCAGGCTGCTGACAGCAACACATCGTAGTATTTAAATAATTTTTAAATAGCTTTGCTGTAATTTTTTTTTTTTTTACTGTTTGTTCGTTCGTCACATTATACCGTACTAGCAAAAAAAAAAAAAATGTATAAAAACGTAAATAATTATCTCTTTAAAACACAGCGTAATATATCGACAGCACCTTATGCAAATCCAGAGTAGTATCAATATTTATTATATTATGCATTAATAATATAAACAAACACAATGTTTCCTGAATTTCAACTTTCCGTTTGCGGTGACATAACATTAAACGTATTGAATCTGTTCTACCGTATATACAAGTAAACACAATATCGAACACTAATTAACTTACAATCATGTGTTTGGTGTGGAGTAGAAAATCGCAATAACAGCTTAAACGGAATGAATTATTCACATAACCATGATAATGAGTTAAATATAAAAACCCACTTGCCATATGAACCGTCACCATGTACAAAACAATTCTTTAAGCCAATTTGCAGTTTGACGTTTAATTAAATGGCTACCATGTGTTTGTAAAAGGTTCAAAGGATATGGTTTACGTGAATATATAAATACAATAATAATTTTTATATATTCGGTCTAAAATTATTTCAATTTCACTTTTATTAAAAGCACTTGTATTATGTGGTTCCTTTTCGAACATTTCGTTTACAAAAAATATAGCTGTCTCAAATCTTTTTTTTTATCTTGTTCTTTACCAAATGAACCACGGAAAAGATTATATCAAATGTTCTTATGCTAATGCTTTACGAACAATATATATCCAGCATCAATATAACGTAATGGTTATATACTAATATAATCATTATGTTAGTTAGCGAAGTGATATTTCAATCCTGGCATTGCTGGTAACAAAGACGCCATGAAAGAAACAGTATAATGGCGTCTTGTTCTTTACTCAGTTAATTTTGTTATTCATTACTCTACAAAGCATCTTCAAACCGATCATTATCTCTTCCCACAGTACCAAGACGAATGTCCAGAGCTAGAACACCAACGCTGCATCCCCCTCACCGAAGTGGGGTTAGTGGGGCAAGAGGACCGGCAGTCAGGGTGAGAAAGATGAAGGACTGTACCAAAAGGACAAAAGGAAATGAGGGAGGGAGACTAACAAAAGTGGGCTCGCTTTCATGGCATGTTTTGTAAAAAATAATAATGCACCGACGACTTTAGCTAATGATTAAGAAGCAGGTTGATGTGAAAACTTACCTAAAATGGTCGTAAATGCACCTCTTAAGTTATCCTAGTTAAAATTTTCAGAAAATCACCGTGACAGATAAATCTAACCCACCTAACAAATACACCTTCATTAGCCACAAACTCTCGTAGTGTACGAGATAGTATGAGAACGTATGACAAGAGATGGCGCTTTATTTATCAGTGTACTTTCAAGTTTAATAAGAACAGTTTATAGAGAGTTTTAAATGTATAGGTTGAGTGTTAGGTATTGGAAGTCTTATGCTTTGCATAATTAATTATGCAGTAGTTGTAAAAAGAAAAGTAAACTTTATGGAAAGATAATCAAGTTGTATACTCGTTTTTTTTTCTTTAAATAGTTTGTGTATGTACTTAAGATTTTCTCAATGTTCCTTTGTTTACCGGTTTACACACATTTTTTCCATTTTCAAAATGGATTACTACTCTTCGTAATCATGCTGCACGTACAGGTGCGGAAAATTAAATAATTTAGCCAGTCCACTAAAATGGTAGATCTATAAAATTGGTACGGTTTTTTTTCGCAAAACCGACATGAATGGCACTTGTGACGATCACTTCTTCTTGGAGTTATTGTATCATTTCCATATGAAACGTGTTCAAAGGATGTAAGTTATTATTTTTACTCCTCTCGTAATAGTTTTGTCATGAGATTATATCGTTATAGTACGCGAACACTTGCGAAATATGCTACTGTGTGGAAATAGATGTAACGTAGAATCTCGGGATTCCGTGGAACTTTACGTGTCCCTTAACATGTAATTACTGTGCAGAATTAGGCTTAAACCGAGAATGAGTTGCCCTCAATGAATTTGTGTCGTGATACAGGGTAAATTTTGAATCATTGGCTCTTCTGCATATTTGAAGATATCTCTAAAATAATTGACTGCGTGTAATACTTAATAATAATTAAATTTTTATAGTTAAAAGTGTAAAATAAAGACATGCCATTAAAAAAAAAAAAAGTAGATTATGAACTGAACACGTAATCTTAAAAATTATCTTAGTTATTTTATTCCGTGCTGTCTTAGTTTTTGCTTTTCGGAAATTGTCCCTTTTATACAGCCAGGATTTTCATATCAGTTTTTGTTGGGCTTAGATTCCAGGACTGCGCATTAGTTTGAAAACCCAAAGATACGGGAAGTATTTCTGCACTGAATGTTTCCCAGCTAGAATACTGTATATAATCATGTGCGACATGAGTGATCAGTGTAGTGCTACTTTCTGATGTTGCTTTTCCATGAAATATTGGAACTAGGGTTGCAAGACATACCCCGATTTGGGGTATAATACTCCCTTTTTGGAATTATATTTCCAAGATATCCCCCCCCCCTTTTTTTATGAAAACCCCAAACACGAAAGGTATCAAAACCTATAGTACTTAGTACAGTGCATGGGTTGAAGGAGAAGTATGGGGGGAGGGGGTTGCCGGAAACTTTGCTCTAGAGACTAAACATGGGTTTCACCACTTCAAGCCTCCAATAAGCAAAGTGGTGGTATTTCACTGGTTGATGAAAGTCATCTACCACCTATATTTGGAAAAAATCAAGAAATCGTAAAACACCCTGTTCAGATGAGATGATTATTTAGGAAGAAAGAATTAACTGATGATAAAGTTGTTGAAATGCACAATATTCATTAAATGAATTTAATAACCAGAAGAACAGTATTAAGAATCTTCAAGTAAAGGAACCTTCAGGTTCCAGTGATTGCAACATATTCATGTTGGATTTATTCAAAAAAATAGCTACTGGGAAGGGTAAAGAGAAGGATTTTTGTTTTGGCAATGGTTGTTGTAATGAGCTAAGGCTTTTTTTTTTTTTAAGTATTTTTTCAGTGCAGAAAAAATAGCTTAAAAGCAGCTGCAAAGGAGGTACTGAGAGCATCCTTGGATTCAGAAGTATTTGTGGATTGGAAATGTGCAGTGTATCCCCTATTCACAAGAATAGTTCAAAGTGTGAAGATGTAAGTTTAATCTCTATTCCACCGAAAATACTAGAACTGTTAGTTAAAGAAGTAATGCAAGATCTGGATAGGAGCCATATAATAGTCACAGCATAGATTTGTTAAAGAAAGATCCTGCCTCACTAACCTGATTGGCTGCTATGAAGTTTTTACAAAAGAATTAAAGGCAGAAAATAATTTTAACATCATATACTAGGTGGTAGATGGCTCTCATCAACTGATGCAATGCCACCACTTTGCTGATTGGAGGCTTGAAGTGGTGGTACTCGTGTTTAGTCTCCAGAACTAAGTTCCGATCAACCCTTCCTCATTTCTTCCATCATGCAGTATGACTTTTGAGGTTATGATTGACATCATGGCGAAATCCAGTCTTCCTTACATTCAGGGTACAGTTCTAAAATGGTGTTCGCAGGCCGGCTGCTAGTCAGTACGCCAGACCGAACCTATTTGTAAGCCTTTAGGAGGCTTACGGATGAGCTGGTGTATAATCTTGCTACCTCTACTCTGCCAAATAGTGACCGGAGAGGAGTCAGAGTAGTGTGTATGCGGAGAGCATTGTGGAGGCTACATTATATCAAGGATCTGGGTATATTCTTACCATGTGTACGCCATGTCCAAAAATTTCATTACTTGATACAGCGTGTGTGTGTGTGTCTTCCCCCCCCCCCGGCAACTTTTTCTTGCTATTGAATAAACCATGAATTGTTAAACTAATAGAGTAAGCTTATCTGCGAAAAGATCTAAACCTCACAAACACTTCCTAGTTCATTTCACAAATATATGTGGTCTCAATTCTAATCTCAATGATGTCCACATGGTTACATGACCTCTATAACCCAGTTTAATGTCTTGGGTGTTCCTGTTCAATTTGAGTTTCCATGATATAGCACCTTAACTTACACGGGTTTCTGTAGTTAGGGTGTCTCAAGAGTAGATGGTCGACAGTGCAGCATTCACCGGCCAAGCCAAAGTGTGTTAGTTGTCTGACGGCACCAGGGGTTTTCCCCCATCTGTGCATTGTGTACTCTGTGAAGGCCAGAGATTTAAAGTGTGTGGGATTGGACAGATGTGTAGTGTTGTGTACCGTTGTTCTTCTGACCATTTAGCCTTTGGGACTCGCCGTTACCGCACTTGGTCCCGGGGAGGCAGGTCAGGTACCCAGTAGATTTTTTGTACTCTGGCAGGCCCTGCCACCTAGTTTCCAAAGATTTCAGTGGCAAGGGCTTATGTGTAAAAAAAAAGAAATAATAATAAAAAAGGGGTTTAACACTAGAATATAAAAGGCCAAGAGAGGTTTATGTAAGTATGGTTTAAATTTGGACGTTATTAATTGATAAGTTGTGTGGGGTGTATACTGTGAGTTAGACTGAGTAGGAGGGGAAAAGACAGGTATGGGGATGATAGAGAAGGTGACCCCAGAAATTCAGTGAGGCAGGCCCATGCCTCACCAGGCAGAAGAAAGGGGAGACAGGAACCAATCTCCTCCCCCCAGCCAGGGAAGAGAGTAAAAGAAAACCAGGCTAGAGTGCTTGGTTTGATTGCCAATGTGGCTTGTAGCAGAAAAGCTGCTGGTGTCTCTAGTGTCTGGGTTTGGAGTCTTGAGTGGGATCAGGTACTGATAGATCTTGCCTGCAGGTTCAGTTGCAGGTGCCCATGCCATGTTGAATGTAGGCTAGCTTTCTTTGTGCAAATCAATAGATGTAAACAATGGAATTTAGCAGGGCACGAACAGGGGTGTTTCCCATACCACGATTCAACAAACCCTTTTCCATATAGGCTCCTGGTTAAAGTAACCATGCTTACCTCCCATTGATGACTGGAAAAAGTTTTTTTTTTTTTTCTAATGATTCACATTTCTGTTATACTGTGACAGATGGAGGGTATGGCAAAAAACAGAGAGTAGTCACTCTGATGTTCTGGTTCAGCTGAAAAAGGCACTCTGTGGCAGGCTATTGTATGGAGGATGTTTCCCCTAGGAATCTGAGCCCTCATGCCCTTAGATCACTTTCTGAATGCTGAAAACTACCTGTCCATTGAGTCTGATCAGGTACACCCCTTCATGGTCACTGTCTTCCTGGATGGTGAGGTGTGTTCCAGCAGGATAATGTGGCCATGTTTCCAGTATTGTTCAAGAGTGGTTTGCTGAATGTGAAATACTTCCAGGTTCTACATTAACAACTACATTAACAACTTTATGAACCCCATAGAATATCTTTGTCATTATGTGGATTGACAGATCCAGCATTTGGATTCTTCACTATGGGATGCAATCCTCATGATATGGTATGAAATTCCTCCTGATCAGAGGCTTTACAGAGACAATGCCTCACCTTGTGGCGGTGGTACTGGCAATAAGAAGCAGACATACCCACTATTAGGGTAGATCATCATAATGTTTTAACCAGACAGTGTATATTAAGCAAAACTGGATACATAAGAATAATAATGACATAAACAATCAGTTAAAATTTTTTAAACAGTCATGAGCCTTAGGTTGACTAAGGATTATAATGTTGTAAATATAAAAGAGAAATATTAAATTTTCTGAGGATTCTGTTTTTTATTTTATGTTATTTTAATTGCAATTGTTAGTTTTAATTCTTATCTTTCAGTTATTGATGTCAAAAAAAAAAAAAAAATTAAGGAATGCTCTAGAGAGTATTCATTTGTCTTACCATATTTATTTTATGGTGCAGCTGCCTAAATAAAAGTAAGTAGAAAAGTTAAATTATTATTAACAGAAATTTCATAATGATTGCTTTCAAAAAAATATTGTTTAAATGGTTAGCATTAAATTTTATAACATTTTAATAAGTTTTTGTTTTGTTTTTTAAATAAAAAAGATTTCTATTAAGGGATACACAAATCGCTTTACTGTAATCAACAAATCACTTTACCTCAATTCTTTTTCTTTGTTTTGTGCCACTCCTTTCTAAAATTCAATAAGAAATATTTTGTCGAACATCATTTTAACAAATTGCTTGTAAACATTTAGTATATTTTCTACAGTAGCATTAGTTGAGGCATACGATGCAAGAAAGCGAGCTTGTCCAGCATCAGCCGAAAAAACCCTCCCGTTTCACCCCTCCATTCATTCCAAATCTGTCCAGCTCAGCCTTAAATTTATTTAGACTATTAACTTCCACAATAAAAGATGGAAGTCTTCCACCAATAATGTAAAACAGTTTCAGAGGGAAAAAGCTTATTGGAAGAGTACTGATATATGTACAGTACATACACACATTCTGTACAGTATACTGCATTGCCTGGCCCTATATTAAGATCGTGAGTGGGCCATTCCGCCTGCATTTAGTGGTAGGCATATGCACTTAACTAGTCATAACCTGCCGTATAGCACCCAGTGAAGTTGCTATAATGTAACAACAATCACTAGAAATTGGTACTTAATTAGTCTCAACCTGCCACACAGTACCCGGAAAAACTGCTACAATGTAATAACTTTTGCTACAAGGGTCAATGAATAGTTGTGGTATTATTTACATTGTTTTAAACTACAATGGTGCATAAATGTTAATGGAAACTAGCAATTTCTTTTACTTCAACATTCAAAAACAAATAATTTTATTGAGCTGAGGTAATTGTTAATTTTGTATTTATCTCATTATTATTTACTATGTAATTTACAATAGAATTTTTAAAATTGTGAAGTTCACAGGGTGCCTTTTACCTTAAAATTGAATCTACCTTCATTATTAATAATTTATATTGCTATATTTTCTAATAAATACTGAATTCCATTAATATAAATTTTGATCATTACAAAACCCTTTTATTTAACTTTAAAAGACTTCAAAACTCCGCTAAAAGCAAAAGAGAAACACAAAATCTTAAAGTTGTTTGGTTTGGTAGGGAAAAAAATGTTTTAAATGTGGTAGCCAAAATATAGTAGATCAACCCCAGGCCCAAGAGAATGCTGGTAAAACTTGATGCAAACCTTGGTGGGATTTACTTAAAGATGTAACTACCATCAGGGGTAAAGGGAAGGGTTTTTGCTTTTGTAAAGGTGACTAGCATTAGTAGAGGCATATGATGCAAGAAAGCAAGCTTATGCAGCATCAGCCAAAAAAAAACCCCTTCCACTTCACACCTCCGTTCGTTCGAAATACCTGTCCAGCTGAGCCTTAAATTTATTTAGCCTATCAACTTCCACAACAAGGGGTGGAAGTCTGTTCCACCAACCAACTACCTGCTGGCTAAAGGCAAATTTCCGTACATCTGTCTTTCCTCAATCTGAAGTAACCCCAGAAAAATGTACCAACTATGTGGTTCTACACTCAGGGGAGTAGAGAATGAAAAAGACCTGGGAGTAATTGTGCATTCAGATATGAAGTTTTTTGAGCAGTGCAGACAGGCTGGAAGGGTAATTCATGGTGTCTTTTCAATGATATACAGAAATTTTGCTAGCAGTGATAAGGAGGTGATTGTCCCCTTGTATAAAGCAATGTCAGCCACACCTTGAGTTCTGCATACAGGTCTGGAGGTATCATTTTAGGTAGTATGTAGATCTGCTGAAATGAGTACAGAGAAGGGCAATGTGATTGGTGAGTGGAACAAAGGGTTGCTCTTACCAAGAAAGTTCTGCAAATTGCAGCATCTGAAGACTAGGTTCCTGCTAGGTGATCTAATTGAGGTGTACAAGGCCTTGAATGGTTTGAGCAAGCGCAATGCTGATGGGATTCTTGCTCAGTTCTAATGAATTTATGTCCACTCACCTGAGGGGACATAAATTCAAATTGAGAAAAGACAATTGTAGAATAGATGTGTAGAAATTCAAACCCATTTCGTTTGTCATCACTCATCTGAGTACTTGTCCACGCCTAATTTCAGATAGAACAATTGAAATAATTATTGAAAAGGGTCCAGTTCTAATTGAAAATTAATTTTCCAAGGGCTCATACAAAAAAAATGTTTTCGGTTAATTATTATAAATGCTAATTTATTCTCTTAAATTAAATTTTGTTTTTCTTGCAAACTACTTAGTAAAACAAATCAAGTTAACCATTCTAAAATTTCTGCAATTGGAATATTTTGTTTTGTATTAGTAAGCTAAAAATCATTTGGAAAATTACATAAAATACTCAGATCTACAAAAGAGGTTAGTTGAAACCTGCACAATTGATAAAAATCAAAATGCCTTGAAGTTATAAAAATAAACATTGGTATGGAGTAATAGATCAATGTGAGTTGTTCAGTTTTCAGCTATGCAGTGCTTAGATTTTTTTTTTTTTTTTTTAAGGTTGTTGGATTGCCTCTAATTTGTTAATGTTATTACAGATCATCATATTAAAAATATTCATAAATCAAAGACCAGTAATTGTAGCATACCTCATCGCGTGGCAGAATTGAACACCCCAACCATTTCATCATGTTTGTTGTTCATATCAGCTTCTGTCTTGGTTGCTTCATAGTACGGTTTCTAAATTCCTGACATTTTTTAATCTCTGGGAACTGAGAATGAGAAATTGCAGTTCCTGAGACTTCCCACAAATTTTATTTTATTGATTAAATATTTGCTATCTCTTTGATAAGAATTTTTGACCTTATTCTACTCATTAAACTCTATAATAATGAACTGTATATTGTGGTTTGCGGAGATTGCAGCTTTCACTCTCCCTCTTACGGCAGCGGGAGGATCAGAGGGTGCTAAGAATCTCTGGGTATGACCAGGCTGCCATGCACAGAAACTGAACTTGGCCCGTTATAATGTAAGATCACTCATCGGTGAAGACAGGATATTAGATCTGGAAAAGGAATTAGAAAATGTGAATTGGAATATCATCGGTTTGGCTGAAACAAGAAGAAGTGAATCACTTATAAGTTTATCAAGTTGTTGTTTGGTTGGTTGGTTTTTAGGAGCATTAGCAACTAAGGCCATATTGCTCCGGGATATGCGGTGGTCATTCCTTGACCTTTCCGCATCCTCTGTATTTGGTGGTGACAGTCTTGAACCTATATGCTGCGCAGTTTATCAAGTGGAAATCTGCTGTACACCAATAGAAACAGTGAAAGGAGTGAAGGTGGAGTCGGGTTTCTGGTCCATAAAGATTTTAAAAACAACATTTTGGAATTCAAAAGTACATCACCAAGGGTGTCAAGACTGAGATACAAGCTAAAGGTTGTAATGATTTATGCACCAACATCGAGCCATGATGATGAAGAGGTTGAAGAAATATACACCGAAATTGAGAGTCTTCTAAATGAGCAGAAAACCCACTACACTATTATTATGGGAGACTTCAATGCTAAGGTTGGAAAAAAACAAAACAGTGCAGAAAGGGGAACTATAGGAAATTTTGGAATTGGTGAAAGACTTGTGGAATTTGCAGAATCTCAAGGACCATCAGTAATGAACACTTTTTTCAAGAAAAGGGTGAACAGAAAGTGGACATGGAAGAGTCCAAATGGATTAACTACTAATGAAATCGACTTCATCCTCACTAACAAAAGATATATCATGAATGATGTTACCGTCCTGAATAAGGTAAATGTTAGAAGTGATCACAGAATGGTAAGATGTACACTTGATATAGATGTAGGAAAGGAAAAAACTGACTCGAGTAAATTATACAAAGGTCTTTGAGATAACAGAAGAGGAAAAAAAGCAGTATGTACTGGAACTTAAGAACAAGTTTCAGCTTCTGCAGACTGCTCAGGACCAAGATATCGACGAGGAATATTACAACTTTCTGAAAGCGATAAAGCCCAAGAAACCTATAGGGAAAAAAGAAATCCAAAGAAGAAAAAATTAGTCAAGAAACACTTGTCATGATGAACCGAATACGACAAATGAAAAGCAAGAAAAACACTGACAGGGAGAAAATTGAGTATACTGAGTAATGTAAAGAAAGAGACTAAGATAGAGGACATAAGAAGATTTAACAAGAAAAGTATAACAAGCATTAAGGGAAAACAAAGGATTTAAATCAGCAGCCATGAGCAGTAATACAGAAAGACAAATGATACTGAAACTGAAGAATAGCGATGGTGTACTTATAAACAGCAGAGAAGGCATAATTCAAATAGCAGAAGACTACTATAGAGAATTATACAAGGAGCAGGGGAATGATGCCAGCAGTGGGGAAGATGGATTGCAAAGTAGCAACACATACAACATACCCGATATTCTTCCTGATGAGGTATATTCTTCCATGCATTGAGAAAATGAAGAATCAGAAAGCCCTGGGAGAAGATGAAGTTACTGTAGAGTTGTTAAAATTGGGAGGAAGAGACATAACACAAACTGGCAAGGCTCGTCACAAAGTGCATTAGAAAAGATGTGATGCCTAAGCAGTAGAATAATGCAATCATAGTTTTGCTGCATAAGAAAGGAGATAAATTGGAAATTATAGACCAATTAGCCTAAAAATTGAATAGCAAATGCTTAGAAAACAGTGCTCACCTTGTATAAATCTGCAATAGATTTTTTTGGTAGATGGTGGTTAAATTTAGATTGGAAGAAGCATTAGAAAGAACTAAGATGGGGAATAGGGTGAAAATATTTTAAAATGAGCGCAAGGAAGTAGAAATGCAGATCTCCAATCCTTGGTTGTCATAAAGAGGTTAAAAGACGTAAATGAAAAAAAGAGAGAAGACCGGTGGTGCCAATAGTTGTTACGAGGGACTTTTGTGAGTAAACCGTCATCGGTTGGCAAATGGAAGAGAAGTGAGTGCGTGTTGTATTTAAAGTTTATCTAAACTCCCATGACGCTCTTTTTGACACGTGGGAACTTTAGCCGAGAGGGGTTCCAAGCCGGTGAAAGGTTGAAGGGAAGTTGAGTGTTAATAATGTTGAGATTGGAATGTTGTTGGTACCATTCGATGGTGAGGGCTTCATATTGAAGAATTCTGTAGCTCGATCTAAGTTTAATAATAGTGATGGCAGAGTCAACAAGGGGGGGTGTGGTTGTGGGTTTGAGCATGGGTTGTTAACTCAGTGCAGGATTGACTTGTCTTGAAACTGTTGAAGTGGTAGTATGCGCGGGTATTGGAAGTTGTGGAGGAACCGAATTTGGTGGTAACAGGTGTGGCAGTTTGGTTGGCATTTTATGAGATATATTATGTTATTGAGATCATTGATGGGATATTTGTGTGTATCTTTATAAGAATTAAATAGGGAACCTTCTCTATTGTAAGTAGAGAAGGTGAGGGGGATGTCGGTATCTTTGAATGTACATCAGAATTGTGCTGAGAGTTCACTATGGTAAGGGAGAACTATGCAAGTATGTCTTGTGACTGTGTCTGGTGGGGTTATTAATACTGTTTTTAATGGTGGATATTGTGTGTTGGATGAGTTGAGGGGGGTAGCTCTTGGCTATGAATTTATCAGTAAGGTATTGAAGTTCATTGTATAGATTGTTTTGTGAAGAGGTGAATTTGATAGCGTTGTAGATTTGGTTGTGTAGGACGGCTTTTTTGGTACTAAGGGGATGATGTGAAGTGAAATGTAGATATTTACCGGTGTGCATGTTTTTTCTGAAAATTGTGGTATTTAAATTTGTCTGTTGTATAAATAGTGAGATTAAGAAAATTAATCTAGTTGTCCGTTGCGATTTCGAGGGTAAGGTTTAGCCTGTCATGTAGTGTATTGGATTTTAAAAAAAGATTGTCTATGGTTGTTCTGTTGTCTTCTTCCAACCTAAATTTAAGCACCATCTACCAAAAAAATTTATTGCAGATTTATACAAGGTGAGTATCGTTTTCTAAGCATTTGCTATTCAATTTTTAGTCAGATTTATCATGGTATTATAAGGTTACTATAATTTCACTATTGTAGACCAATTAGCTTGTTATCCCACATCTACAAGTTGTTCACAAGGGTCATTACTAACAGATTAGAAAGAATACTTAATGAGAATCAACCGAAAGAGCAAGCTGGCTTAGGACAAGATTCTGAACTATAGATCTCCTTCACGTAATATCACAGCTGATGGAGAAAGCAAATGAATATAAAACACCATTATGCCTGGCATTTGACTCCATACAGCATAAGGCAATATTTTGGGCACTGCAAAGACAAGGCATAGATACTCCATATATTATGATTTTGAAGAAAATATGAGAGTGCTACCTCCTTTATTAGACTAGACAAAAACAGTAGGAAATTTAAAATTGAGAAAGGAGTTCGACAAGGAGACACAATATCTCAGCTGTTTACTGCTGCCCTTGAGGAAGCTTTCAGAAGATTAGGCTGGTCGCTGAAAGGAGTCAATGTGAACGGAGAGTACCTAAACCATTTACGATTTGCAGATGACATTGTGGTCATAAGCCACAATCCCAAAGAATTAAAGGAAAATGTTAATCAATCATGCACGGTTAGTAAGGATTTTGGACTAAAGATGAATATAGCTAAAACAAAAGTAATGATGAACAAGTATGCCACAGAAGGGGAAATAATGATTGAAGGAGCAGTAATTGAAAAGGTGGAGTCATATACTTATCTGGGACAAGTTATTAGCTGTAATAATGATAAATGGCTGGAAGTCAAGAGAAGAATAAATTTTGGATGGATAGCATTCAGGAAATATGGTCCCCTACTGAAGAGCAATATCCCAGTTTGTCTGAAACGTAAAATAATGAACCAACGTATACTCCCCACCATGACTTATGGAAGTGAAACTTGGGCACTCACCAAAAGAATGGAAGAGAAGCTGAGAACTACACAGCGAAGAATGGAACAAATTATATTGGGAATCAGACTGTTAGATAAGAAGAGAAACACATGGATTAGGCAGCAAACTCAAGTAAAGGACACTTATCAAAAACTAAAGAACTAAAATGGTCTTGGACACAGCTCGAAGACATGATGACAGATGGACTAAGAAAATAACAGAATGGTACCCAAGAGGAGCTAGAAGAAAACCTGGAAGACAAAGGCGGAGATGGATAGATGAAATTCATGAGTTTTTGGGTAGTAAATGATGGCCAGTGCTCAAAACAGAGGGAACTGGAAAGTTGCTGGAGAGGCCTTCATCCTGCTGTGGATTGAAAATGGCTGATGATGATGATATTGTGGTATATAAGTAAAAAACTAAAATTTAATGAGAATTAGATATTAAAAAAATATGACTCAGTTTGATGAATTTAAGCAGAAAAAGTTTTATATTGGTACAGTGTACAGATAGGCAACATTATTCTATACATTTATTCGAAAATATAAGTTTGAGATTAGCATAAAAGAAACCTTAGTAAACACTAATACTTAAAAAAAAAAAAAAAACAAATAATAAGGGAAACTGATATTAGCATTTAACATTTACAATTATCATTAAAATGAAATTTTACAAAACACAGTGCATTTATTGCTTGGTCAGATAGCCTGGATCTTTGCTTAGTTAGAAATAAGCCTGAGGTATAAAAATTTCTTTCATTTTTGGTTGAAGTAGGTCTAATTGTTAGCAGTGCATCTAATAAAATTTTTAGATTTGGTGTCTGTACACGTGTCTTCATATAAATTCATCCCACTTATTAACGATGAAAATACCTTATTTGATTGGATTGGCTCTTCTTTTGCCATTGAAATGGATGTATCTCTTGCTAACTCTGTTTTTAGATCCACTTCTAATTCCAAAGGTTCTCAATTTTCCGTTTCTTTGTTCATATTTTCTGTTTTAGACTCTTCTATTGAAGTACTTTTCTTTGAAAATTTGTTATCGATTTCGCAGATCGCATAATTTAATTTTTATTTGCCATAGCAAAAAATTCATTATTAACCTCATTTAATTTATTTGGATTGCTAAATATCTAATAAGAGACATTAAGACTTATTTCTATGTTTAAAAAGCTACTGTTTAACTTCCTTTAAAAGCTTATTAGTTAAAATAGAATTTTCTTTTTCCAAATTACAAAAGAGGAATCTAAAAATTCCTTCACTTGTTAGTAAATTTGCATTATGATTACTTAATGGTTAAACCGTGAGTTGCATGGGTTTTAAGCAGTTTAATATATCTTTGGTGATTTTTGTATATCTGTCCTTCCGTAGGTAAGAGAGCTTTAATTGCAGTAAAGCAATTTATTCACAGTTAACACGTAACTGTGACTTCATGCACTGACCCACACGGAAGTTACTGGAATTATGATTAACTTAAAGAACAGAATTATTGTACCCTGGACCTATTACCATTCTCTTGGCAAAAGTGCATTATTTTGATGATTGGACGAGAATATATATTGTAAGATTAGATAAAGAAAATGAAATGGTTATTTGCAACTGTATTTCAATAAAAATTAGGCATTTTAAAATAAACTGTAGCATTCTGTATATTACAAAAATCTCAATTTCTTGGGAAATGTTTTTGCTTTTCCTAGGAATTGGGAATTTTAAAGTTAGTTTTTTATCCCAGGAATTCTCAGGTAGAATCCCTACTTCATAGTATGCTCACATGATGAACGTATTCATTTTGATGTATTGGTTCTTTCTTCCTTCTTTGATTGGCTTGCCCTTCAGTTATAGTAGCCATACAAGAAACAGGACCAGCTGCCTCTTTCTTAAAATTGTGACCTCACCCAGGATATGTGCTTCAATAGTCCTTGAAGCACCTGTACATAGAGGGCAATACTGACTCTCAGTTTTTCAGTTAAAAATTATCCTTGTGGGTAGCACCATTGGTATAATCACCGCCCTCCCCGTTCTGGGTGGAAAAGACCCGAATTGAAGCGAGGAATTTTTATCGTCCTTTTACATAACTTGGCTGAGTTAGTTGGTCTCAGGCGGGGGGGTAGCATAGTTATTTTCTCCCAGAAACTGTATTTTTCTTCTAGCAATCATGCAATTTTTACAGAAGTATTATATGCAGCACAATATGGCCTAAGTTGCTGATTTGCACTAAAACCCTACAATAACAAAGTAAAAGTTCTTTGAGAATCACACCCTCTTTGTTTAAAAAAAACATGATCAGCATTGTCTTGATCCTGGTCTTCTGTAAAAAAAAAAAAAAAAAAACTTTTTTGGGTTTTGGTGATGCTTTTGAAGTCCACTGCAGCTCTGATACTTGGTCTCTGGGTCATACTGAAACACCCGACATTCATCTCCAGTGACATAACCTTCTCAGTAATACCAGTGGTTCTCCCCCCACAAAACTGCTTTAAGTTTCTCTGTGAAGAAGCAAAATGTGCCAGATGAAGGTGTGGGTAACATGAATACAATGTTATATTGTTCATCTGGCCACTTAGTTATTTTAAACCTACTCACCAGGAAAGGGCATACCAGCATCCATCCATGGCTTGAGCCAGGCCAGATCACTAGACATACTGCTCACTCCTGCTGAGAAAGCAGTGAAGCATCCAAGAAATGAAGTAAAGATAAAAAGAGGAGTAAAAATTGTTGAAGTAGTGGGAACCATGCAGAGGGTTCCCTCAAGCATGTAGATCAGAAACCACTATTGGGAGAACACCTTTGAAAAGCTGACTAATGACAGCAAGAGTATAAGTTGACAAACAGAAATGAGTGCTGAGGGAAGGCACTCCTGCCCCAAAAGAGGGAGAGCACAGACCTGTGCAGAGAAATCTCATGCCACATAGTGGCATCAGCAATAAAATCCTATCCCAAAGTGTTTTCAATGATCTCAAGGTTTCACACCTGAGAGTGGAAAAGACTGGGTTCAGGTGTACCAGATGAACATTCTAGTCAGGAGCCAGTGGGATTGCAGGAGGGATGCAGTAGCCAGAGGGTGTCTTCACTTGAAGAAAGCTGTACAAAATTGTTGGAAGTTGGTGAAATCTTCTTCATTTACAATCAGGGTAAGAAGTGAGTTAAGATCTGGAATTTTAGTCTCAAGTAGGAGCTATTGCCTAAGGTCGAAGTAAGCCACACAGTCCTATAGGAGATGCCCATTCTTCCTTCTCGGTACAGAAACAATGTCATCATCAACAATCCCATGCTGTTTTTGGCAAACCTTAATGCAGTGGTTTTCAACTGGGGTGCAGCAACAACATTCCAGGGGTGTCACGTAATTTGGGTTTAAGTTACTTAAACTTAAACCCAAACTTAAACTTAAGATTACAAGATGCTATGTGATCCATTTTTTTACCTTATTTATCTGATATAAATTGATATCCATGTTTAACTTCTTTTAAATATTCTTCTTTGGGATAAAAAGAAGCAGATTTTAAAAAGTGAACTTCATTTTGTGAAATTTCTTCTTGCGTTATTTATTTTTTAATAAAGTGATTAATTCTCAATAAAAAGAATATCCAAAATAAAATTTCTCCCCCCCCCCACTACACTGAATATGGATATCTATACCTTCCATGATAAAAATTCCCAAACTTAAACTTCCAAGCAGTACCATGATGAGTGCAGCTAAACCTGAAACACCCCACACAAATTTCAAAATCAGAAAAATTAAACTCAAATGAGAGTAATAAGTGACTTTTTCTGTATACCAACAAGCATTTATTTAAATATTTTTTCATTGTTGGTCTTATTTTCTGTCTTTAATTTTTAAATCCTTTTTGATGGGAATGTGAGTAGTTTCATTTTTTTTCTTTCCATACCATGCACCAGGTGTGCATGGTATGGAAAGAAATCTTGGCAAAGTGCAAACAGCCAATAATGCTTGGCAAGCTCTGTGAGCAACTCTATTGTTAATTGGAAAATTATTGGACAAAACAGAACCTTATGTCCTTATTAGGAGGTTTGGGCACATTTTATTATTTCTGATTAAAATAAGGTGTTAGCTTTATTTTTCTGGATGAAAATATCTATGAAACATTGGATTAATCCTGTAATTTTACAAACATAATATTAATGCCATTTTATTTTTAGGATAATGCCCCTTGTTCAACTTGAGATAGAGGTGAGGATCGATTGTGTTGAAAATGTCATCCAACCAGGTGTTGAAGAGAACCACAAAGCTTTTTGAGCATTACTTTGCCAAGAGACACAGCTCTCGTTCACAACAAAGACTCTTCTGACCAATCGTGAGTCGCTCCTTTTTCAAATGTTGATTTCTGGCTTAAAATACGAACAACGTTGCCTTTGAAAAATAGACAATCACGAGGAAGTTAGATACCATATAACTGATTCCACAGCCCTGATTCTTTGGAAAAATTGGCATAACAAGCCACCATGCCTATTGTTCTGTGCTTAGTCTTATACCCCTGCTACAAGAGCAGGAAGAATATCAATATAACAATGTATTTTTTATAAGAAACGCAGTGCCACATTCGACCAGAGAAATAATCTCCACCAGAGATGATTTCGCATACTCGTACGAAGAAAACAAATCAACACTGCCCCCTTTTCATTAAATCCTGCACATGTTTAATCCAGAACTCTTCCTTTATCAGTTTGTAAAAACCAAATAACGAAACAGCTTAGCTGTTTCGTTATTTGGTTTTTAGGAGCATCAGCAACTAAGTCCATATTGTTCCGGGGATATAGCGGCGGTCATTCCATGACCTTTCCGCATCCTCTGTATTTGGTGGTCACGGGCTCGAACCCGATCTAATCAAGAAGCATGTGCTATGCACTGCTGCTCCTACCCACCTGGCTATGGAGGTGCCAGCTTAGCCAAAGCCTATGCAACGTCTAACCTCTTCTAGTTTTCAAGGGAACAACCCAAGCATTATGGAAAATAGTAGTCAATCACAGATAAAAGATACTTGACTCATTCCATTATTGAACTTTAAAATTGAAGTCAAACCAACCTGATGTCAAATACCACTGACAGCCGTTTATAATTGTTTAAAATGATATTCCACAGGATGGTGGGGAATGTAAGCAGGTTGAGAAGAAGCAATGATTTCAGTACATCAGCTTTGCAAAGGCATACGTTGAAGGACGTATGCCTTTGCAAAGCCAGGTATAATAAGCACTTTCGAGTAGTTTGCTAGATAGCATTATTAGAGGCACATCATGCAAGAAAGCGAGCTTACCCAGCATCAGACAAAAAAAAAAAAAAAAAAACCTTCCCATTTCACTGATCCATTTGTTCCAAATTTTTGTCTACTTCTGCCTTCCCAAATTTATTTAAGCTATCAACTTCCACAACTACAGATGGAAGTTTGTTCCAGCAATCAAACTATTGGCTGCCTAAGGGCAACTTTCTGCACATCTATTCTACAACTGTCTTTCCTCTGTTTCAATCTATGTCCCCTCAGTTGTAATCTGAGCAAGAGGAAGAATCCCATCAACATTGAGCATGCTCAAACCATTCAAGGCTTTATACACTTCAATCAGATCACCTCGCAGGTGCCTAGACTCCAGACACTGTAATTTGCAAAACTTAAGCCTTTCTTCGTAAGAGCAACCCTTTGTTCAATTCACTAATCTTGTTGCCCTTCTCTGCACTCGCTCCGGCAGCTCTACATCCTTCCTAAAATGAGGCTTCCAGACCTGTACTCACGGTGTGGCCTGACCATTGCCTTATCCCTGTTCACAAAATTCCTGTATGTCATTGACAAGACCCCATGTCCTACTCTTGAAACCTGTCTGCACTGCTCAGAAAACTTCATATCTGACTGCACAGTTACCCCCAGGTCTCTTTCATTCTCCACTGTAACACCACCCAGTTGGTACATTTCTCTAGAGTTATTGCTACCCATATGTATTACTTTACATTTGTCAAGGTTAAACTTCATTTGCCACTTCTCAGCCCATCTGCCTAACTTTTTTAGATCCTGTTGCAGTAGCATACTGTCTTTATTATCATTAACAACCCTGCAAATCTTTGTATCATCTGCCAACATGGACATTGAGCCTGGTATACATTCATTAATATCTTTGATAAATATACAAAACAACAATGGGCCTAGCACCGGACCCTGGGGGACACCACTAATAACATTAGTCCATGTAGAGCAGTGTCCGTTTATTACCACTCTTTGCCATCTCCCACTTAACCATCCATTTATCCATTACTGCTCCAATTTGTACAGCAGTGGTCCATGTGCCACAGTATCAAAAGCTTTCCTAAAATCCAAGTATGATATCAAAATTATTTTTTACATCCAGTTCCTTTGTGACCACATTGTAGTATTCAATCAAATTGGCCAGACAAGACCTTCCCTTAACAAACACACCCTTCTTCTGTACTATTACTGCAGTCTTGTCTAGATGATCCTGAAAAACCTCTTTAACCACTGACTCCATTATTTCCCCAGAACTAACAGGTCTAATTATTTGTCACCATTTGTGAATTGAGGATACATTTGCACACTTCGGTCCATGACGACCTCCCCTGAATCTAAGGATGCTCTCATAATTATGCCTAAGGGTTTGCATAATTATGAGATCCAGTTATATTGGAGGCTGCAAGGGCCTCCTTCAATATAACTGGATAGATTCCATCTACCCCAGGTGCCTTTATTATGTTTAACTTCAACAATTTCTCCTCCACTTTGCTCTCCATTATTACAAAATCAATTAGCTCCCTCTTAGAGTTTAGTAAATTTCTGTACTCCCATTACAGAATTCCTAATGTGTGAATGTAAATGCAAAATATTCATTCAGTTTGTCAGCTATCTGGGCAGGATCATCAATAGTCAAACCACCAATATGAAGTGGACCAATCTGATACATCTCCTTCTAGAGTTTACATAAGCAAACAAGTTTTTGTTGTTTTTTGCTTACTAGAAATCAGCCTTCACTTGCCTAACTTCCTTTGTGACTTGATTACAGACTAGCTTATATCTGCCATAGGCTTCTATGTCACCTGATAATTTATATGCATTCTATGCATTTTTCTTCTCTGTGACGAGCCTCATTAGTTCATCTGACATCCATTTCAGTCTAAATCTTGAACAGTATTTCTTAGTTTATTATGAAAAGCCTAGTAACTTCAAAGATTATTTAATGGAAGGCATCAGTTGATGCCACTGTATAGAATTTAAAAAACTGTCTGAGACCACTGGGATCACTGTCACATAGTGGTTCCTTTATCTGCAAAATCTTAGTACGTGAATAATCACTGCTGATAATCAGATCAAGAGTATTACTCCCCTCTGGAACCATCAAACATGTTGCTGTAGAAAACAATCCTCCAATAAATCCAGGCGCCTGTTTGGCCAGGTGGGAAGGAGCAGCATTAGACCGGGGTTCAAGCCCGTCACCACCAAATACGGAGGATGCGGAAAGGTCAGGAAATGACCACTGCATATCCTGGAGCAATATGGCCTTAGTTGCTAATGCTCCTAAAAACCAAAAAAAAAATAACAAATCCAATAAATCCACAAAAGTCTTGCTAACTTGCAAGTGACCAACCCACAAGTTCCAGTCTGATGGAAAGTTAAAATCTCCCATTAAAAGACATTCTGATTTACTGGCCCACTAGTTCTCTGCACAATTGTTTGTTAATCTTATCAGTCATTAGGCCTATAACACACTCCTCATTTTTCCTTTCCCAGTGTTTGTCACACCAAACTAACTCAACATTGCACTGTTCATTTGTGTCAACTGCATGCATTATCTTAGATTTTTTAGTTTCTTAACTAACAACATAACTCTTCCCTTCCTACTGTGTCTATCCTTTCTGTACACATTGTACTCCTTAAATTCCAATTCTACACTGCTTATGTCTGTGTGACACCATGTCTCTGATATCCCAACAATATCTGCCTTTGATGTCTTGACCAGCACTTCAAATTTATTTACTATACTTCTAGCATTGCACCTGTTCTTACTCGTTTTGTTACCCAACACAGTCCATGTATTTACTTGTTCCATGATGACTCCCAGCAACTTGCTCTCTAGAACGCTCTCATTACAGTAGAAGCAGTGGAAGAATCACTTTTTGCTTCTGCTTGCAGCTACTGTTAATCTTTTATTCTGTGAATCCCCCCCCCAGTCTGGCAGTTTTCCGACCCACCTAACACTGCCTCGATAGCATCAGCAAATATTCTTGCACTCTTTCTATTTAAGTGTATCCATCCCTGTAGAAGCAGTCTCTCCTGTTAGCAAGCACAGACCATTATTCCTTCCTATCGTGTCTGGGCAGAATTGCAGACACTTTCAAATTTTTCACCATTGACCTGTACTTGTTAATTAAATCTGCAGATCTCTTACCCTTTATGTCATCAGTGCCGAAGTGTACAACAGTATCACCTTTTGTGTCCTTAAAAGATTATATCTTTTGTACAATGTCATCAACTTTTGCCGCTGGCAGACTTATTCATTTTACAAAAAATAAAGCACTAAATATAAACATGCACATCACATATGTCATGTATCTTTATGTCAAAGAATTCAGCGAACAGTACCAATCTATCTATATATTGTGAATTAATTCTGAACAGTTGTATAGTTTTGAAGCTAGGGCTTAGAGTACTGTTCATTTATTCATAAAATCTTCCAGCAAAAACTTATTTCAGTACTTGCCTTTAAGATCTGGGTTTAGGTTTTTAAAATTCATAAAAGGAAAAGTGGAGGTAATGGATTAACTACATTAAATTAAACAAGAAAATGCTCTGAAGAAGTACACTTCTCTTCCCCCCTCCCCCCCGGTTGTAATCTATAAAAGAAACTGCTTAAAATGTCCTAGGGCACAGAGTAAAATGTTAAGACTTTCGATGCTATCATCGTCAGTTGGTTATGCGATACAAGCAGAATGTAGTCATTTATTTATAGAAACTTTAATTCTCAGGATGCATCACGTTAAACACATGGGAATTTGAGATGTGTCAGGTACCATATTGGTGAAAGGTTTGCCGGTAATTTAACATTTAGGATTTGATGTCATATTCTGTCAGAACCATTCTACAGAAAGGGCTTCATACCAGAGTATTTTGTAATTAGAATTTAACTTGACTAGAGGGATTGCGGTGTCTATTAATGGATTGATTTAAAGATTGTGCATGATCCGTATTTAGTGGTAGTGCTACCTATGTAGCAATCATTACAGCTTGATTGGCATTTAATAAGATACTGGCTGTACCCATTGCGGAAATTTCACAATTTGTAGCAGTTTTTCTCTAGCTGGCTTTAAAATATGTAGTCCGCGTTTTATCGTGAGCAGGTAAGCCATTACGTGTCGAATCCTTCCTAATTTCTTGTACCTGAGGAAACAAATTTTTTCTTTCGTTTCATCATCTTTCCGATTATTCAAAATGTTTCTCTCAGGGTAACTCAGGAATTCTTTTTTTATTGGCTGGTGCAGCATAATAATAATAACATGCTGGAATGATCTGACCTGAGACATTGCTACATACAATTTGCCATGACTAAATACAGGGTTAGTAAGCAAAATTCCGACTCTATCAAACGTTTGCTCCTGACTTTTATTTATAGTTACCACAAAAGCCAGCCGAATAGAAAACTGCCATCTCTTAAATGAGAATGCCAAGGTCAAATCTACATGCGGTAAGAGTACCCGTTTTCCTTTAGCTTGTCCTGTTATTATTTCTATATCCAAAGAGTTCTCATGAATAACTTTGACTGTAAATCTCGTACCATTGATAATTTGTGAAATTGCCATATTACGCAGTAAAATAAAATGATCCCCGACTTTTTATACACTTGAAATGTTAATACTTGAAAAAACATAGTCATGCATAACTTTGACTATTAACCCCAGGGTCTCACATCTGGTGAGTATGGGCTTGGTACACTCGGGGTCCTGAGCTGGATATTGCCATTCTTCTCTTTCTTGGTGATTCCCTTATACGTAAGGGAATGTAAGGCATGACAATGACCACACCTTTCACTAAGTAAGCCAGTACTGTGACATATTAAATCTTTTGGATCTTTAAATGCACATTTCAGACTGGTCCTGCATGCCTTTGCAGGACTTATGTAAGCATGAAAACTTATTTCTTTGCCGCAAGATATGTTTAATGCTACAAACAGACTTGCATGATGGCATAGTGGGACTAAGGCAACACTAGTAAACAAAACTGGCCCAATATAAAATCCCTGAATTTTTATATTTTCCCATTTTTCTGCACACAAGAAGAAATATCTTCAATTTGAGACCACTTTCAGTCCAATTGGTTAGGCCTATCGTTGACAATGGCTGTCTCAAGAAAACTGCTTCTGTATTAATATATAGATAATTGGCTGTAAGCAGGGCTTTCATGTTGCCCTGGAAATAAGGAACTGATAGAATAATGGATATCTTCCAAAATGAATAAGGCCCACAACTGGAGACACGTTTGCTCCAAAAGAAAGCATAATATATTGTATTGCATGATATTTTCATGAAAATATTTTGACAATTCATTGTCATTTGTATATGAAGGACTTATGTAAGCAAGCATTTTGGTTGCCGACAATTAAACTTTACCGTTTTGACATGTATAAAAACAATCCCCAACTTTTTCACAAGAAAGCCAATACTGTGACATTAGATATTTCAGATTCTTAAATTCACATTTCAGACCGGTCCTGAATACATTTGCAGAAACATGAAAATGCTTGTTTCTTCTTTACTGCATGGTACGTCAACGTGACCAGTCAGAGTAGCATGGCGGCAGACACATCTTCTGCATTCTGACTGACATGCTTCTAAATCCTTAATTACTTACCTTAAATAACCTCAAAACAAACTCAAAGTTGATAACGATAAAATGAGTTCTAAACTAGGGTTTTTCGTGTCTGAGTACTCAGACTCGTGACTCAACAGGTCATTTATTAATTACTCTGACTTGATATTTGGTTTGTTACTCAACGAGTCCAAATCTTGCTTTTCCATTGTTTTAAGTACTGTTATCTTCATTTACCTGTTAAATGTTCTAAATATTATGATATAATCATATTGCTATTTTTTTCATCTCATATGAGATGTGTTGCTGCGTTGCAATAACTTGCCTTGTTTGTTCATATAATACATCACATCAAAAAACTATGATTGTGATGCAAATATTTGAAGATTTACAAGAGTTTCTTTACTGTTTCTGCACATTTTTATGTATTTTTGCAAGCTGACATTAGATAGTGATTTATTTTGTAGTTATTTTTCATGGATGTGCACATTTTCTGTATTATATCAAGTTTCACAGAAACTGAGATTTTCCGACAGTTTGAATTTATAACTTGGAATAACCTTTATTTTTAGAAAATTAAATTTGTTACTCTACTCTCGTGATTATCTTGTCTTATATAAAATTTTAAATGCATTTTTACCTGTTAATATTAACTATTCTGTTCTTTATTTAAGTATATTAATAATTTTTGTATAATTTCAGATAATTTGGAAAAAAATACTTTAATTATGCCAAAGGAAAAGAGCTCAAAGGTTTGGAAACCCTTTGCAGCAGGACCAAACTCTGAAGTCCAATGCAAGAAATGTTCGATAAAATTATCGAACAAAGATGGAAACACTTCAGCTATGATAAAACACTTAAACACTAAGCGCTGAATAATTTTGCAAACAGAAGATAAAAAAACAAGAATGTAGTTCTTCCAAAAAAGTAAAAATTTTAGATAATTTTGTTAAAAAATCTTTGGATGAGATTGTTTCGGAATTAGCTGCTGTTGATAATATCTGTAAGAGCAATTACAAAATCTAGTTTTATTCGAGAAAGTCTTTGTAATTCAGGTTATAAGCTTCCTAGAGCAGAAAAAGATGATTAAATTGATTCACGGTTTTTATCTAATTAAAAAATCAGAAATGACAAATTTAATACAGGAAAAATTTAAGTAAAAGATCTAGTCTCTCTCTCTTGATGAGTGGACAAGTACAAAAATGAGAATTTTTAAATATTAATCTTCATTGAAATGATGGTGTAACATACTAATTGCAGAGCTGAACATGAATTTTGAATTCAAACTTGTCAGTTTGAATTCAAAATTCATGTTCAGCTCTGCAATTAGTACAACTTGTAAGAAATCATTTGAAAATTTTCAATATCAATTTTGGAGAACATTGTTGGATCAATTGGTGATGGTGCTAGTATGTTACAGTATGGTTGTGAGTCTCCTGTATTATATCATTTGTCTTAACTGTACAATACATTTAGCTGTATGCGATGTTCTCTATGAGTAGTTTAAGTGGGGATATGAACCATGCAAATTAGGTGGGCATGGCTTCACTGGAGCTGCCTGTTGATTGGCTGTTTTGCTGGTCATCTCTCAGTGATTGGCAGTTGAGTTCAGCAATGTTGACTGTGATTGGCTGTTGAGTGGGAAAAAATTATATTTTAGTTGTTTTTTGCTCACTAGATGGTGCTGTGTATTTTTCTTCTTTATATTTCTTTTTTCTGCTCAGGCTCTTTACCCCAATCTTGTGTGGTGGCTGTCTGGTGCTTATCCACTGGGCTACCCTTTAAGTTGAGTGTAAATGTGGCTATAGGTGTCAGTGTGATGTCAAAATACCTGCGTTCTGCAATGAATTGTGGGTCAGTTGCAGAGCCCGGCACCAAACATTGCTTATTTCTTCTGATGGGAGGTACCTGTAATGAAAGAGTTTTTTTTTTATTTCCAGTGTTGATGCTATTGGAAATAAATACTGTGTTATTAGTGCGCTTTGCCGATGAAAAGCTGAAAGTAAAGATTTTTTTTTTTTTGTCTCATGGTTAAATATATTTTTTTCCCCAATAAGTTAGTCTGGTTATGAGACTTGGTTAGTCTGGTTATGACAGGTTATGAGACTTGGCTGTACTATTACGATCTGCCGACCAAGGCTCAAAACAAAGTTTGGGTCTTTGATGATGACGACACACCCGTAATTGTCAGAAAATCCCGATCTGTAAAGAAGAAAATGATAGCTGTATTTTTCAAATCGAGTGGAATTGTGGAACGTGTCATTTTGGACACGCAGAAGACAGTCACAGCTAAGTGGTATACTGAACAATGCCTGCCTAAAGTCATTGGATCTATGAAGAACCTGCGGCCAAAGTCAAGAATGGACACCTGGTACCTCCATCACGATAATGCTCCAGCTTACCGCGCCAAAGCCTGCACCGAATATTTGACCACGACAGGACTGAAACTTCTCGAGCACCCTCCCTACAGTTCAGACCTTGCTCCCTGTGACTTTTCACTGTTCCCGCATGTGAAAATGAAGCTAAAAGGGAGGCAGTTTTCCAGTGATGAGGACCTTCTACGGGCTTGGGACGAGTGTGCTTTACTCCCTAGTGAAACTTGGCAGAACTGGTTTAAAGATTGGTTTCGGAGGATGGAGAGGTGTATTGAATGTAGAGGAAATTACTTTGAAAAAATAAATAAACAAAGCTGTATTGCAAAACTTTCCTAGTACCCTTTGTACATTCTAGATTATCTGACATATCACTGAATGCCTTAGTTTTTTTAAATTACTGGTTTTTAAATGAAGTTAAAGCTTAATTTATTTTATTTACTTAGAATGTATTTCTGGATGTGAAATATAAATTAAATAAAAATGTTTACTAATGTACATAATGCCTATTTGGTACCAAATAAATTTATGATATTAATATTTGTGATGTAATCAAAAACAATAGGTTGCTCAGAATTTTTTAAGCTAGGACTCTGACCCGAACACGATATTTGGACTCTACTTGGACACTTGCTTAGCCCCAAAATACTGAGTCTCCCCAAACCCTAGTTCTAAATGTAACGAATGGCAATAAGAGTGAGCTCGCATGTGCAACATTGCATGGCTCACTATAAGCAAGCATAGACTTTAACAGTTAACATCTTCCTGTGGCTCCATCTATGAAGTGAATCTTGAACTATTCAGAATTTTAAAATTTTACCATCTTTCTTTGCACCTAGGAAGGTATACCTTCAATTTGAGACCACTTTCAGCCAGACTGGTTAGGCCCATCGTTCACAGTAACTGTCTCCAGAAAACAGCTTCCATATTAATATATAGATATTGTATTGTTTATATCGAAGATATTGTATTCATGTCTATACTTGATGAATAAAAATTTATTGTCCGAGTAAAAGACTAGTGATATTTGTGCCTGTAAAGACATTACGGATTTGTCGTGATAATTGGCTGTCGTATTGAGGTGTAACTTTGGTGTCTTGTGTATAATTATTATTAATCCTCTTGATATGGCGATTATCAATTTTATTTCTTACAGCTAATATGGTATTTTGGATTAACTGTTTAGGGTATTATATATATCCAGTTAAATTAGAGGAGGCAGCAAAGGAAGTAAGTAAGCCTTTAGCCATCATTATGACAGTGTTCTGGAATTCAGAGGAGGTCCCCGTGGACTGGAGGAGTGCAAATGTGTCACCAATTCACAAAGTGGGATCATCAAAGGGTGACATGAGTAATTACAAACCTGTTAGTTTAACTTCTGTTCTAAGAAATATGAAGTCACTGGTCAAAGAAGCATTACACGATCAACTAGACCAGTAGTGGGCCAATGAGTCGATCGAGGATTTAATTTCGGTTGATCACGACGAATTTAAAATATACAGTCATCCCTCGCTTTGTGCAATGTAATTTTTGAGATGGCAGATTGCAACACAAATTAAGTAGGCCACTCCTGATCTAGACAAAACCGCAGTATAGCTCAGACAACATGGGCTTGTTAAGGGGTAGTCTTGTCTAATCGAATCAATTGGATACTACAATGTTGCCAAAACTGGATGCACAAAATAGATTTCAGAAAAGCTTTTGACACTTCCACATAAAACACAGCTGTACAAATTTGAATAGTGTTGCATTAAGGACAAGTTGCTATTGATAAAGGGGTGGGAGAAGACAGTGTCCACGTCCTGAGTGGGTCAGGAAAAATATTTTTCTGGTGTTTGTTTTTCTCTCAGTGATTTCAGAATTTAATTTTCATATTATTTTTGGGACTGGGGTTAGATCTGTGATTGTTAACCAGCAGGCTTCAACATTTCCACTCAGCTAATGGGTTCACCCGGTATTGGAGGTTTAGATGTAGTCTTTAAATGTATCGATTGTGACATCATAGTGAATATTTTTTATGTTAATTATGTGGCATTGCATTGTGGGTCTTATTGGGAAGATCTATTTTGGGGATGGTTATGTTGTGAGGGAGTGAGCCGTCTTCTTGGAAAATTTTATTTTGGAATGGTTATGTTGTGGGGGGAGGGCTGCCCACCCGCTTGCCCTTCGACACAGATGTGGCAGCTTGTGTGTGAGATGAAAAACATTTTTTTCCCTGAAAGGTCATTCTTTGCTGTTTCCATCTGTTGTTGAGGCCCAAAAAGAAAATTATCTGTATTCTTAAGTTTTTTTTCTCCTCCCTAAGTGCCACCTGTTCTTGAAAAGCTGAAAATTAAAACTGTTTCCTTGAAGTCTTGTCAGTTTTATCTGCAATGATTATTTTTTTGAAACCTCTGTGTATATTTGAGGTCAATATTTTCCAAAGTAAATTTTTAAATTAAGCAGTAGATGCTGATGCACCATATAAACTAATAACCAACCAAACTGAGTCTTCCATATGTTTCCTCTCTGGAAAAGAACAAGATGTTAGACGATTACGATCCTCACGTTGGTAGCTTCAGGCGAGTTTTAATGCATAATTCCTCCAGCTCGGAAATGTCAAGAGTTAATTGAACTTCTGTCCCATTGTCAGTGAACAGTGTTGTACTTTCCTTGAAATTATCTGTTTCAACTGTTAACCGGTGGAAATGTAAATTCTCTTTTGCGCTTCCACACAAGAGTACAACGATTTTACTAATTTTTGGCTTTAATTCCTGCCATTGGTTTTTTGAACAGCCTTTTGTAACCATTAGCATTTTCCAGCAAGAGAGATGGCTGGAAATCAAAAAACAAAATTCAAATCGTTGAGTGTGTACCCAAACGTCTACAGAAAACATTTTTCTTTTCCAGACGGATGCATTGTAGTTAGTAGTATTAGTCATTTTGGCCCCGGGTTGCCAAGCGATTTCACTGCGATTTTCAAAAGGTGAATTCTAGTTCTCTTTTATCTCCTTCAATCCTTTTATCAGCTCTTTTTTAAAAAGTACTGATCGAGAGCAAGGAAGGAAAGTAACCCTTTTTTTTTTTTTTCATATTTAATAGACTAACTCCTACTAATTTCACTTGGTCACAGCAGGCACTGCTCCTGTCTCTCCGTGGCGGGGCCAGTAACCTTGGCAGAAAAGTTCATCTGCCAGGGGCTAAGAGGAGCCAACATGGAACAAAATATGTTTCCATCTATAAAGTCGACAAGCTGTCGGACAGATACCAAACATGAATATGATTCGTAACAAGCAAAGAGGTTGAAAACCAATTCCTCGGTGACAGACTTACCAGCATTCTTAAAATGCACTCACTATCAGAACAGCCACTCAGTAAGCTATCACCTTTTCTAATACAAAAACACCTGGAAAATATTGCAGGGTCTCCCAAGACGGTTAAGAGACTGCAATCAGGGGACTTACCTGTTGAAACTCTAAACCACAGGCATTCTGAAAAACTGTTAAAAATTTCAAATTTTGCTGGTATTCCAGTAAAAGTAACTCCCCATGCAACCCTAAATGCATCAAAGGGTGTAATATCTAGTTGGGACCTGATGAATGTGACGGAGGAAGAAATTAAACAGCAGCTTCAGGAAGAAAATGTAATCGCTGTAAAAAGAATTATGGTCAAAAGAGACAATCTACTCATACCTACCAGAAATATCCTCATCTTTAACAGTCCAAATCTGCCCTCATCAGTAAAAGCAGGATATCTACTTTGCCACACTCGGCTTTTCATACCCAATCCATTGAGATGTTATAAATGACAAAAGTATGGCCATTCTCAAACGACATGCACAGGCAATCCAGTTTGTCCCAACTGTGAATACTCTGATCACATTCAAAGTGATTGTTCGCTGAAAGAAATAATCTGTCCCAACTACAAAGCTAAGACGTGAGAGATGGAAAACGAAGAAAAAAATTGTGAAATATAAAGTTGAAAATAAAACTAGTTATCAGGAAGCAAGAAAATTAATTGTTCCAATCGTCCCTAAACCTACATATGCCAATATAGCAAAAAAATACTAAAAAAAATAGCAACTCAAACTGATGTTACCGTTCCACCAAACAGATCAATCTCCGACTGGGCCCGGGCTGTCCTCTCTCAGCAACATTCCAATCCCCTTAAGCACTCAGACCAAGCAAGCAAGCAATACACCTCTTACGATACCAGCGAAATCTCCTCCTCCGCCAGTGATTGCTACTACTTCAAATAATCATAGTCCTACTTCAAAAAAGATTATTCAGGATACATCAGTGGATGCAGTGTACCCATCCAAACCAGAAGATCCAATTCTGGAAATATTTGTAGAAGAAGAGGATATGGACACCGGTACCCCTACCTTTTCAAAACGAGACAAATTAAAGCTTGAATGCCATAAGACAGCCATGTCAGCTACAGCTTCTTCTAAATTCAAGTAATGCCTAACATCTTGCACTGGAATTATAGAGGCTTTCGTAGCAACATTGACGACATTCAATACTTAATTAACCGCTACTCTCCAGTCGGTTTCTGTCTGCAAGGAGACAATTTAACTGCTCAAATTTCCATTTCCATAAAAAACTACTCAATCTATAGACGAGATCGGAATACATCCGATTCTGCTCGTGATGGTGGTGTAGCTATTTTAATTAGCTCAAGCATTCTAGCTAGGCAAATCGCTCTCCAAACCCAAATCGAAGCTGTCGCTCTGCGTCTGATTACTCAGACTGCTTGAACATTAGTCTCAGTTTATCTCCCACCAAATCATACTTACTCTAATAATGACCTTGAAGAACTTTTAAAACAGCTCCCTCCCCTATCTGCCTGCTAGGGGATTTCAATGGCCACCACCCTTTATATTTATGGATCATCTAAATTAGACAGACGCGGCCGACTGATTGAAACTTTACTGGAAAAACAAAACCTCACTCTTAATAGTGGCTCGCTCACACATATACAGTTACCTAATGGACAGACTTCTGCCATTGACCTATCGATTTGTTCCCCGATACTGTTTTTAGTCATGCAATGGTCCATTCTGGATAATCCTATGGGCAGCGATCACTTTCCAATTGTTTGTAATCTGTTGAATACACAACCACCATTAGACCAATCCTGCAGGAAATGGAAATTCTCTAAAGCTAATTAGGACAAATTTCAGTCAGCAATCACACTGGACAAAAAAATTATACAACTACATCCCATAGATGAAGTTACCGATTATATCATTTCCTGCCTTTTGTTTGCAGCTAAAGCTCAATTCCATTATCAAATTCCAACACTCGACGCCATTTCAACTGTTGGTGGAATTAGGAATGCACAAAAAGCGAAGAAAGAAAAAAATAAAGCATGGAATTTATTTCGCCGACCTCTAACTACAGTTAATCTTATTAACTACAAGAAACTAAAGGCAAAAGCGCGTCTCATTCAAAGACAAGCCAAGAAAGATTCTTGGACTCGGTTTGCATCGACTATCAATAGAAACACGAACCCACGATTAATATGGAAGGAAATAAGGCAGCTTTCGGGGAAGTTTCCAACTGTTCCTTCCCCTGTTCTTTCCTGTAATGGTCTAGACGTCTCTGCTCCTCTGGATACAGCAAATGCTTTAGGCAAAACTTTTGCACACGTCTCAGCTGCTTCCATCCACACGTCGGAATTTCAGAAAACTAAGACCATCGCACAACAGAGACACATCAACTTGCGAACCTCACTATTACTTTCATATAACCAGCCGCTCAATACTGCGAACTTTTACAAGCCATCAGAACAACACGCAACAGTGCTGCCGGGCCAGATGGGATATATTATGTTACGTTATTATTATTATTATTATTATTATTAATAGCCATATGGTGCAAGGAAGCCTGAGGCTTATACTGCACCAGCCAAAAAAAATTAATTTACCCTAGGACCCAAAGAGAGAGAGAGAGAGAGAGAGAGAAGGAAATCACCAAGAAAGAGAAGAATGATGATATCCAGCTCAGGACCCCGGGTGTGCCAAGCCCATACTCACCAGATGTGAGCCTCTGGGGGGAAATATGTTATGTTACAGCACTTTGATGAGAAAAACTTACAAATGCTGATAGCCTTCTTTCTAGGAAATGTTTTTATCCCACGTCTTGGCACCATGCTACAGTTCTGGCCTTTTTTGAAACCTGGAAAAGATGCCTCCATCCTAATAGTTACAGACCAATATCTCTGTCCAGTTGCCTTGGTAAAATCCTTGAAAAAATGATCCACAGTCGACTCACTTGGATCATTGAAAGCGAACGTCTACTAAGTAATTGTCAGCATGGCTTTCGCCAATACAGGTCCTCCTTTGATCTGATGATCAAGGCTGAATCTGAAATTCGCAATGCCTTTGTTAAAAACGAATACCTAGTTATGGTCTCCATAGATATAGAGAAGGCATTCGATACTACCTGGCGTTATGGCATTCTCCGTGACCTCCATAATCATGGTCTTTTTTTTTTTTTTTTATGAAATCCCCATACACGAAAGGTATCAAAACCTATAGTACTTGGTACCGTGCATGGGGTGAAGGAGAAATAGGAAGGGGTGCCGGAAACTTTGCTCTAGAGACTAAACGTGGGTTTAACTACTTCGAGCCTCCAATAAGCAATGTGGTGGTATTGCACCGGTTGATCATAGTCATCTACTATGTGGCAACCTGCCTATATTCATTAGGAACTTCCTCAAGAGCAGATCTTTCCAGGTCCGATATCAAAATCCCCTTTCTGCTACATCTTGCAGGAAGAAGCAGCACCACAAGGGTCAGTTTTGGGTGCAAACCTGTTTGCCCTCAGAATTGATTCCATCACAAAAGAACTTCCAAATACTGTAGAGGCGTACCTTTACGCTGACGATCTCTCTCTTTCTTGCCATTCTCAGAATATGAGATATATCAAAAAGCAATTGCAGATGTCTCTCAATAAAGTACAAAAGTGGGCTGAGCTCAATGGATATCGTCTTTCCCAACAGAAAACAGTTGCGAATCAACGCAAACTGCATACGGATCCTGAACTTCAGATATCAAATACCACCATTCCGATTGCCAGCAATATCAGATTCTTGGGACTAATCCTGGACACTAAGCTGAACTTCTTTGAGCATGTTAAATTATTACGTACTACCTGTCTCAAAGAGATCAACTTGCTAAGAGCTTTATCTGCCCTGTCTTGGGGAGTAGATCGTATGACTTTGCTGCTCTTATATAGAGCATTGATTAGATCCCGTTTAGATTATGGTGCTCCAGTTTATGATTCTGCCCGAAAGAGTGTATTATGCTGGCTGGTTCCTATTCAACATAATGCACTGCGGATTGCAATTGGTGTGTATAGGACATCTCCAACTCACAGTCTATACATTGACAGCTCATGAGCCCCCTCTGCATCTCCGCAGAAAAATGCTGTTACTTAAATATGCAGCCAAAATACAGACTTGCTCTTTGCATCCTATTCAGCCATACCTTTTTAATCAACCACTAGTTAATCTCTTAGAAATAAACCAAGTAAAATCCGACCAGCAGGTCTATGGCTCCTTGAAATATCACAGAACTGGAATGTTTCTCTCTCCACAATAGGCAACAGATAAAGAATTATTGTCATCCACTGTGGACCCCGTTTCCTCAACTGACCTGTGATATTTATTTTCTACAATGGGGAAAGAATCGCCTACCGACAGTAAATGGGAAACAACTCTTTGCTAGCCATATTCAAAGTTGTGTTGGAACCATCCGATATATACGGATAGTTCCAAATCTCTTTGAACTGTTGGAGCAGCAGCAGTGTTTCCCTCTGCTATCATATCAGCTTCTCTTCCACCTGAGTATAGCAACTTTTCAGCAGAACTGTATGCAATATAATTAGCTCTACAATATTTGACTCTACACCCATCTGCAAAGTATACAGTTTACACTGACTCTCTCAGCTCAATTAAAGCAATGCCGAAACCGTCTCAAAAGAATCACCATATTTTAATGAAAATCAGGAGTTTATTATTGCAAATTGATCATCGTCAACAACTAGTGAAGTTTGCTGGATTCCAGCCCATTCAGGCATAAACGGAAATGAACTGGCTGATACTGTATATCTGCTAAACATTCATCAACCTTAGACTTAACCTCTGTCTTCATTCCAGCTTCTGATTATAATATCATAATTCAAATGGCATAACATGTACAGGGACAGAGCTACAGCATAAAGAAACAAATAACAAACTTTTGGCACGCATGCATTCAAACAGTTCGGCGAGAAGTGGTACTCGCACGGATTAGAATAGGGCATACCCACCTGACTCACCTCCATCTGCTCACAGGCGATGATCCTCCTCAGTGTTCACACTTCTCTGAAAATCTAACACTCAAACATATTTTGATTGACTGTACACACTATCAACCACATCGTACTTTAATACATCAAAATCTGTCTAATCTCCAAGAACCGTTGACATTACATCATATCATTGGAGAATAGACAAATATTAAAGAACTTTTCTGCTTTTTGAAACAAATTCGAGTGTATAATCTTTTATGAATAGGTCTCAAAACTGAAATAAAATTGAACTGCTTCATTTTTAATTATTTTCTGATATTCCTACGAATAGGCACACTATAGCTAATGCGCCAATAAACAATCATACCACACACACACACACTAGTCATTTTTATGAACCGTACAAACAGAGATCAAACGGATAATGACTATCTTAAACCAGAGTAGGAGCATTCGTCGGCTGTGATATGTGCAGTAATCTTGAACAACACATCTCTTTTCTTATTAGGGGCTCCTACGTTTAATGGAAACAACGCGGGCCTGTCCTTTTCAACTATGAGTCATATCCTGTTGAGCTTTTTGAAGACACACATCTTTCTTGAAATTTTCTCAAGCCAGCAAACTCTTTGTAGTATGCGTTTATTTCCAAAGACACAATGATTTCTGATTGGCTGGAAATATAACATGATATTTGTTTCCCTACTTCAGAAGGAAATATATTTTTTCCATTGTCTGTAGCTACCTTTTTTGAAAATCTCAAATGATCAAACACCATTAACTTTGCTCTTGTAATTCTCACGCAGAAAACAGACGCGAGTGTGGGTTTATTTTGAATTTACAATGTTTTTTCTACAATTTATTTGAAAAGGATGATTTCGAAACTACATAAAGATATTCCCTCCCCTCTTCCAAGGGGGAGTACGGGTTTAGGGTTCAAAACCAGATATTAGCTGACGAAAATCAAAACGATAATCTCCAGCCTTACCTTTGCAGACGACTTACATGTAAAAATGATAAAATATACCTCTTCTTTTGGAATTTAATCGATATATATTTTCTTTGAAATTAAATAGATATTTTCCCACTTGAAAAACTATATTTTTTTTCCCTTTCACATCTGTAGTTGTCTTTTTGAAAATCTAAAAAATCCACATCGCTACCTGTATTTTCAAGTAAGAGTTAAAAAATAACCATGTTTTCTCGGAAAAAACAAACAGATGCGGGCCTGTGTTTATTTTTAATTTTCGATATTGTTTTGCTTCCATTTATTTCGAAAAAGTTAACACTGAAAACATCGAAATTAAGGATGTAATCACCTTCTAAGCGGTCATAACACCAGCACCAAAATCAAAGAAGTATCTTCACTTCTATACATTCAACAGATTATGCAACACATAAACACCTGATCATATGAAAATGATAAAAATATTTTCTTCTCTTGAATTTAATGTTTAAAAGCTGCCTCTTTTGAAATTTTAAAAATACATATCGCTGTCTGTATTTTAAAAGCCCGAATTAAAGCCAACGCATTCTCATAAGGAAAAAAAAAATCACAGCGCTTGCGTTTATTTCAAAATTTACATTATCATCTGTTTGCATTTTACACAAAAACTTCAATAACAGCACGGTACAGGAAATGAATCGGTGTTCCAAACAGTCTTCAAACACGAAATTTAATCTGTTTTGAGATGCCAAAGAAAGTAATCACATTCACATCTTACCTCCACATAAACCGCAGAAAAACAGAGAAACTTGTATATCACTCGGACATTCCTGAACAGTTCTGTGGAGCTGTGAATGTGGAACTGATTCTTGTCGAAACTCGGAACTATCGCGCTGGAAATTATGAAAAATCTCTAATTTTAAGGGGCAAAATTTCATTGCTGATGGTTCGTTTCGTCTGTGTAACGAATACACAAATTACTTATGTCCTTTTAAACATTAACTTACTGCTATATCACAAACCACTCGATTTTCATGAACAAACCGTATTTCTATCCCGAAAAATAACAGCTTTGTTTTTTTTAATACTG